>NW_025533819.1:272710-409712 GCF_020615455.1 Coregonus clupeaformis | reverse complement strand
AGACAAGAAAAGGGAATAAACACGTACATTCACCCTTCTCACCTCACCTTACACAATCCCCAATAACCCATCACCCCATCCCCTACTTTGTCCCTAAAGGATAACCCCTTCTCTCAAAACTTCCTGTAGATTTTCTGCACTAAAATCTCTCACACATAAATATTTATCTGCTGCTGCAACTACCACATCTATCTTCTGTCATTTCCGCTCCATTAGTCAGTGCAGTTGATCACCATGGCTTTAAACGCAAATCCACCTTACTAAACTCATCCTTTCTGGCTCTCTCTTCAGGCCAACTCACTGGGGGCCTCCGAGTCGGAGTCACTCACCCTTGCCGCTATCCTCTACTCTCTTCACTGCCTCAGCATAGTAACTTCCCACTCTTTCCAAAAATCTTACTCCTACCAGTCCAAAATCATCTCTGTAGGATTCTCAGACAACGTTGGAAACTCCCCTCACCTTTACCCCAGTATGCCAACTATGTCCTGACTGTCTCACTTCACCTCAACACTCCGACGACTCCATTTCGAGGGTCATCAAGGTTCTCAAGAGAGCATAAAACCTATACCTGAGATTACTTGGTTTGTAATCAGGAGGCGTGAGGTAATACACCTCAGGCGGGTGTATACTCGGGAGGCAAACTCTAATCTTAACACAGCATTCTACGCTTTCGCGTCTCCACTTCCCTCTCCATCACTAAGCAAGATTCTGTATTTTCTCCGTGGCTAAACAGCTCTGTGATTTCACATTTAATTGATATTTACAGATTACATACGTTTTTATTAAGGCACATGAAAGTTCAAATGTTCAAAAAGGCATTTATGCAACAACAAAAAATGCATTTAGATGCAAAAATGTTTTTCATGTTCAAATGCCTCTCCTGTAATAGGAAATGTCTCTTTCCCCATTCAGAATCACATATTCATTTTATTTCATTTACTATCCAGCATGAAAGATCACACATAAGGGGCAGGGATTGGAGAGTTTTGGAGTGATGATGTGTCGGTCTCACAGGGGGGTCACGATACTGACAGAAGACGACAGGCTGCTCCCGTAGCAACCCTACCCTCACACACACACACACACACACACACACACACACACACTACAAAGCTCCCCCACCCTAACCACTGCCTTCTGTTAACATTACGTCACTTTAGCAGACGCGCTTCTGCAAAGTGACTTACAGGGGCAATTAGGGTTAAATGCCTTCTCAAGAGCACATAACATATTTTTCACCTAGTCAGTTGGGGATTCTTACCCGACATTTCGTTTACTGCCCACCCTCTTACCCCTAGGCTACCCGACACCTACTTGATTAATCGGTTACCTCTGTAAGCCCAAGGTGTTGTAAAACAGTTTTCCAGTTTATCTGTCCATAGCCTTTGTAACACCTTGGCCCTTGAATGAAGGAACCTGCTTCTTGATCCGTCTGGAATAGGAGCTTACTGTGATGCTGGCAGAGCCAGTGAAGTTTTAGCCTGATCGTGACTGTTGTGAATATACTGGCTATTTCCTATTCACTCTAAAGTATTCACAGAGAGAAACTGCCACATTTAGTCACCCATCTCTGTAGTCAAATGGAGTCTTTATGAAGTAATCTGAATCTACACTCCAAGTGAACTCACCTAAACATGAGCCCTGTCTAATACAAATGCCATTTTTTTACAGTTTGTATGATCCATCATGCCACTTGTTGCTTCCATCGACCTCAGCCCTCAAAAGCACATATTCTTTAATGACCAACACAATATCACTTGATTCACTTTTAACAGGGAAAGGATTTAACCTCACAGTGACGTCTGAGTCTGTGTACACAACACTAGCCTGCACTCACTCAGACCAACACCAGTTGAAGTTGTTTTCTAGTTGAAATTAAAATGCACACCCATGATCCCGCTGATACAGTTTGAATTCATCTGTATTTTTTATTTTTAACCACCATGTTTCACTATTTTAACTGTCACGTTCGTTCATGCGGGATCCCGCAGCGTATATCCAACATGTTTATTCACGAATAAACACAGCACAAAACAATACTATCGTGGCGTCTAAAGTTACACACAACAAACCTCACACGGAACAAGATCCCACAGCCCACTAGTGCCAATAGGCTGCCTAAGTATGGTCCCCAATCAGAGACAGCGGCACAGCTGCCTCTGATTGGGAACCACCACCTGGCCAACATAATCTAAATACTAATCCTAAACATAAAACAAACACAACAAGGAATCTCCACACCCTACTCAAATATAAGCGTCCCCTGAGTCAGGGCGTCGGCCGGTCCCCCCCAAAGGTGCGGACTCCACCCACAACCTAAACTTAAAGGGTAGGGGCTGGGTGGGCATTTTCCGCCTCGGAGGCGGATCCCGGCTCAGCGTGACACCTCTCACTCTTCGCGCTCCCTGTTTCGCCCCTGGTCTGGTCCTGACCGCCCGCGCGTTGCTTCCCCTCTCCTTCCTCCCACTATATTCCAAGCCCTGTCTGGACCCTGGTGTGGGAGACCCCACACCTGGAGAGGGGCTGATGTCTCGCTCCAGAGTGGAGCCGCTGACCGGAGCTGACTGGCCGTGGGTTGCTCTGGCTCCGGAGTGGAGCAGCTACCCGGAGCTACTGCACCGTGGGCGCACTAATCTCGGCTCCGCAGTAGAGCAGCACGGTCCGGACCAGGCACCCGGTGACAGGCACCACTGGCTTGGTGCGAGGGGCGGGAACAGGCCGGGCCGGGGCTGGCGGCGCGCACCACTGGCTTGTGCGAGGGACAGAACGGCCGACCCGGGCTGGCGGCGCGCACCACTGCCTGTGCGGGGGGCGGGAACGGCCGGGGGCTGGCGGCCAGCGCACCACTGGCCTGGTGCGAGGGGCCGGAGCGGGCCGGGCCGTACTGGGAACACGCACCACTGGCTTAGTGCGGGGAGCAGGCGGGCTGACCGGACTGGCGTCCGCCCTGGCGGACTTTCTTTATTACCCCCTCCTTCTGCTGCCTACCACTCCTCTCCCGTCCTCTACAGCTTCCTTCTGCTCCCCTCTGAACCAATAGCCCCCGTAATCTGGTGGCCTCCTCTCCTACCCAGCAGATCCCCCTCCTCGCAGCCTCCTGCTGCCTCGTCTCCCCCGTGTGCCAAAATGTTTTCTTGGGATTGCCTCTCCACCCCTGATCAGGGCCTCCATCTTCTTGCCAGATCCTCTCTCATCTCCTGCCAAACCATCCTCTCTCTCTCCTTGGCACACTGCTTGTCCAGGTCTGGTGGGATCTTCTGTCCGTTCGTTCATCGCGGGACACCAAGACCTAAATCCAACATGTTTATTAAACCAATAAACACAGCGACAAAACAATAAACTAACATCGTGACTCCTAAGGTACACACAACAAACCTCACCCTGAACAAATCCCACAACCCACTAGTGCCAATGGCTCCTAAGTATGGTCCCCAATCAGAGACAACGGCACCTGCCTCTGATTGGGAACCACCTCGGCCAACATAATCTAGAATACTAATCCTACAACATAAAACAAACACAACAAGGAATATCACACCTACTCAACTATGGCGTCCCTAATCGGGCGTGACATCCTACAAGGTGGTTATTTCAGGTCACTTTGTGTTATTCTCGCCAGGGCTGTTCACGTCTACTCCAGCTCTGGCACTCAACGTCACGGTCTACTAATCACCGGTCCTGCAACCCCATCTTCACGCACACCTGGCAACCATCATTAGGCACACCTGCGCCCTATCATCAGTCACACCTGTCTTCATTACTACCTTCATTACTTAACATTTATCTGCACTCTGTTTTGTCAGTCATCAGGTAGTATTGTTTGTGTTCCATTCGGTTTCTCTTGTATTTTACGTTCCTGTTCGTTATCATTAAACTCACTACTCAATCTTCCTACTCCCTGCGTCTACGTTACAAGCTTAATTAAAATGAACCCTCAGCCACCTACATGAAATGTTGACATTTATGTGTAACACATATGACTGTTTCTTTTCTGTTATAAATCTCTTCCTCCATATAGCTAATGTAATGCTGTTTAATATTCTTTGGTGGTTCCTCAAATCAGATATTTTACTAGGAAGCAAAATTGTTAATTATTTATTTTATATATACAGTGGGGAAAAAAGGTATTTAGTCAGCCACCAATTGTGCAAGTTCTCCCACTTAAAAAGATGAGAGAGGCCTGTAATTTTCATCATAGGTACCGTCCACTATGACAGACAAATTTAGATTTTTTTCTCCAGAAAAATCACATTGTAGGATTTTTAATGAATTTATTTGCAAATTATGGTGGAAAATAAGTATTTGGTCACCACAAACAACAAGATTTCTGGCTCTCACCCTGTAACTTCTTCTTTAGGCTCCTTTCCTCCACTCGTTACCTGTATTAATGCACCTGTTTGAACTTGTTATCATATAGACACCTGTCCCAACCTCACAGTCACCTCCACTCCACTATGGCCAAACCAAAAGCTGTCAAAGGACGCCAAAACATTGTAACCTGCACCAGGCTGGGAACTAATCTCAATGGGTAAGCAGCTTGGTTTGAAAAATCAACTGTGGGAGCAATTATTAGGAAATGGAAACATACAGACCACTGATAATCTCCCTCGATCTGGGGGCTCCCCAAGATCTTACCCCGTGGGTCAAAATGATCACAAACGGTGAGCAAAAATTCCCAAACCACCGGGGGGACCCTTGAATGACCTGCAGAGACTGGGACCAAAGTAACAAAGCCTACCATCAGTAACACACTTGCCCAGGACTCATCTGCAGTGCCAGGCGTGTCCCCCTGCTTAGCCATTACATGTCCAGGCCCGTCTGAATTTGCTAGAGTGCATTTGATATCCAAGATTGGGAGGATGTCATATGGTCAGATGAACCAAAGTAGAACTTTTTGGTAAAAAAACTCAACTCGTCGTGTTTGGAGGACAAAGACTGCTGAGTTGCATCAAAGACCACCATACCTACTGTGAAGCATGGGGGGTGGAAACATCATGCTTTGGGGCTGTTTTTCTGCAAAGGGACCAGGACTGAGCTGATCCGTGTAAGGGAAAGAATGAATGGGGCCATGTATCGTGAGATTTTGAGTGAAAACCTCCTTCCATCAGCAAGGGCATTGAAGATGAACGTGGCTGGGTTTTCAACATACAATGATCCCAAACACACCGCCCGGGCAACGAGTGGCTTCGTAAGAAGCATTTCAAGGTCCTGGAGTTGCCTAGCCAGTCTCCAGATCTCAACCCCATAGAAAATCTTTGGAGGGGAGTTGAAAGTCCGTGTTGCCCTAGCGACAGCCCCAAAACATCACTGCTCTAGAGGAGATCTGCATGGAGGAATGGGCCAAAATACCAGCAACAGTGTGTGAAAACCTTGTGAAACTTACAGAAAACGTTTACCTGTGTCATTCCAACAAAGGGTATATAACAAAGTATTGAGAAACTTTTTTTTATTACCAAATACTTATTTTCCACCATAATTTGCAAATAAATTCATTAAAATCCTACAATGTGATTTTCTGAAATAAATTCTCATTTTGTCTGTCATAGTTACATGTACCTATGATGAAAATTACAGGCCTCTCTCATCTTTTTAAGTGGGAAACTTCGCACAATTGGTGGCTACTAAATACTTTTTTCCCCCACTGTATATATCAGTGAGGAAAAAAAAGTATTTATTCCTAATTTTGTGCGTTTGCCCACTAACAAAGACATGATCAGTCTATAATTTTAATGTAGGTTTATTTGAACAGTGAGAGACAGAATACACCAATCAAAAACCATGTCAAAAATGTTATAAATTGATTTCATTTTAATGAGGAAATAAGTATTTGACCCCTCTGCAAAACATGACTTAGTACTTGGTATCAAAACCCTTATTGGCAATCACAGAGGTCAGGCGTTTCTTGTAGTTGGCCACCAGGTTTGCACACATCTCAGGAGGGATTTTGTCCCACTCCTCTTTTCAGATCTTCTCCAAGTCTTAGGTTTCGGGCTGACGTTTGTCAACTTGAACCTTCAGCTCCCTCCACAGATTTTCTATGGGAATGGGTCTGACTGGCTTGGCCACTCCAGGACTTAATGTGCTTCTTCTTGAGCTACTCCTTTGTTGCCTTGACCATGTGTTTTGGGTCATTGTCATGCTGGAATACCCATTTATACCCATTGTCAATGCCCTGGCTGAGGAAGGAGGTTCTCAACCAATTTGTGTACATGGCCCAGTCCATCGTCCCTTTGATGCGGTGAAGTTGTCCTGTCCCCTTAGCAGAAAAAACACCACCAAACATAATGTTTCCCACCTCCATGTTTGACGGTGGGGATGGTGTTCTTGGGGTCATAGGCAGCATTCCTCCTCCTCCAAACACGGCGAGTTAGTTGATGGGCGGCGTAGCTTAGTGGGTAAGCGTTGTGCCATAACTGAAATGTCGCTGGTTCTAATCCCCGAGCCACTAGGTGAAAAATCTGTCGATGTCCCTTAAGCAAGGCACTTAACCCTAATTGCTCCTGTAAGTCGCTCTGAATAAGAGCGTCTGCTAAATGACTAAAATATAAATGCCAAATAGCTCCATTTTGGTCTCATCTGACCACAACACTTTCACACGTTCTCCTCTGAATCATTCGATGTTCATTGGCAAACTTCAGGCGGGCCTGTATTGTGCTTTCTTGAGCAGGGGGGACCTTCTCGGCGCTGTAGATTTCATCCTTCACGGCGTAGTGTGTTACCAATTGTTTTCTTGGTGACTATGGTCCCAGCTGCCTTGAGATCATTGACAAGATCCTCCCGTGTAGTTCTGGGCTGATTCCTCACCGTTCTCATGATCATTCAACTCCCCAAGGTGCGATCTTGCATGGAGCCCCAGGCCGAGGAATTGACAGTTATTTTGTTTTCTTCCATTTTGCGAATAAGCGCACCAACTGTTGTCACCTTCTCACCAAGCTGCTTCTATGACTTGTAGCCCATTCCGCCTTGTGTGGGTCTACAATCTTGTCCCTGACATCCTTGGAGAGCTCTTTGGTCTTGGCCATGGTGGAGAGTTTGGAATCTGATTGATTGATTTCTTCTGTGGACAGGTGTCTTTTATACAGGTAACAAACTGAGATTAGGAGCACTCACTTTGGAGTGTCTCCTAATCTCATGTCTTATAAAGACACCTGGGTCCCAGAAAATCTTTCTATTGAGAGGGGTCAAATACTAATTTCCCTCATTAAAATGCAAATCAATTTATAACATATCTACATCGTTTTCTGATTTTTTTTTGTTATTCTGTCTCTCACTGTTCAAATAAACCTACCATTAAAATTATAGACTGATCATTTCTTTGTCAGTGGGCAAATGTACAAAATCAGCAGGGGGTCAATACTTTTTCCCCCATATATGCAGTACCAGTCAAAGGTTTACACACCTCTCATTCGGTTTTTCTTTCTGTTTTTTTTTTTTATTTAGATAATAGTGAAGACATCAAAATGATAAATAACACACATATGGAATCATGTAGAAACCAAAAAAGTGTTAAACAAATCAAAATATATTTTATCTTTTAGATTCTTCAAATAGCCACCCTTTGCCTTGATGACAGCTTTCACACTATTGGCATTCTCTCAACCAGCTTCACCTGGAATGCTTTTCCAACAGTCTTGAAGGAGTTCCCACATATGCTGAGCACTTGTTGGCTGCTTTTCCTTCACTCTCTGTCCACTCATCCCAAACCATCTCAATTTGGTTGAGGTCGGGGGATTGTGGAGCCAGGTCACCTGATACAGCACTCCATCACTCTCCTTCTTGGTCAAATAGCCCTTACACAGCCTGGAGGTGTGTTGGGTCATTGTCCTGTTGAAAAACAAATGATAGTCCCACTGTCCAAACCGATGGGATGGCGTATCGCTGCAGAATGCTGTTTACCATGCTGGTTGTGTGCCTTCAATTAACCAGCATAAATCTCAACAGTGTCACCAGCAAATCACCCCCACACCATAACACCTCATCCTCCATGCTTTATAGTGGAACTACACATGTGGAATCTCCGTTCCCCCACCCGTCTCACAAATACCTTAACCAAAAATCTCAATTTGGACCAACCAAAGGACAAATTTCCATCGTCTAATTCCATTCTCTTGTTTCTTGGCCCAAGCAGGTCTCTTCTTATTATTGGTGTCCTTTAGTGTGGTTTCTTTGCAGCAATTCGACCATGAGCTGATTCACACAGTCCCCTCTGAACAGTTGGTTGAGATGTGTCTGTTACTTAACTCTGTGAAGCATTTATTTGGGCTACAATTTCTGAGGCTGGTAACTCTAATACTTATCCTCAGCGGCAGAGGTAACTCTGGGTCTTCCTTCCTGTGCGGTTCTCATGTGACCAGTTTCATCATAGCGCTTCATGTTTTTTGCGACTGCACTTAAACTTTCAAAGTTCTTGAAATATTCCTTTCTACCTTCATGTCTTAAAGTAATGATTACTGTCGTTTCTCTTTTCTTATTTGAACTGTTCTTGCCATAATATGACTTATATTTTACCAAATAGGACTATCTTCTGTATACCCCCTACCTTGTCACAACACAACTATTGCTCAAACGCATTAAGGAGGAAAGAAATTCCACAAATTAACTTTTAAGAAGGCATGCCTGTTTATTGAAATGCATTCCAGGTGACTACCTCATGAAGCTGGTTGAGAGAATGCCAAGAGTGTGCAAAGCTGTCATCAAGGTAAAAGGTAGCTATTTGAAGAATCTCAAACATAAAATATATTTTGATTTGTTTAACACTTTTTGGGTTACTACATGATTCCATATGTGTTATTTCATAGTTTTGATGTCTTCACTATTATTCTACAATGTAATTTTTTTGTACACATAAGGAAAAACCCTTGAGTGAGTAGGTATGTCCAAACTTTTGACTGGTAGTGTATATATATATATATATATATATATATATATATATATATACAGTGCCTTGCAAAAGTATTCATCCCCCTTGGTGTTTTTCCTATTTTGTTGCATTACAACCTGTAATTTAAATGGATTATTATTTGGTTTTCTTGTAATGGACATGCACAAAATAGTCCAAATTGGTGAAGTGAAATTTAAAAAATAACTTGTTTCAAAAAATGCAAAAAAAGTAATAAAGGTAAAGTGGTGTGTGCATATGTATTCACCCCCTTTGCTATGAAGCCCCTAAATAGGATCTGGTGCAACCAATTACCTTCAGAAGTCACATAATTAGTTAAATAAAGTCCTCCTGTGTGCAATCTAATTGTCACATGATCTGTTACATGATCTCAGTATACATACACCTGTTCTGAAAGGCCCCAGAGTCTGCAACACCACTAAGCAAGGGGCACCACCAAGCAAGCAGCATCATGAAGACCAAGGAGCTCTCCAAATAGGTCAGGGACAAAGTTGTGGAGAAGTACATATCAGGGTTGGGTTATAAAAAATATAGAAAAAAACATTGAACATCCCACGGAGCACCATTAAATCCATTATTAAAAAATGGAAAGAATATGGCACAACAACAAACCTGCCAAGAGAGGGCCGCCCACCAAAACTCACTGGACCAGGCAAGGATGGCATTAATCAGAGAGGCAACAAAGAGACCAAAGATAACCCTGAAGGTGCTGCAAAGCTCCACAGCTGAGATTGGACTATCTGTCCATAAGACCACTTTAAGCCATACACTCCACAGAGCTAGGCTTAACGGAAGAGTGGCCAGAAAAAAAGCCATTGCTTGAAGAAAGAAATAAGCAAAAAGGCATGTGGGAGACTCCCCAAACATATGGAAGAAGGTACACTGGTCAGATGAGACTAAAATTGCGCTTTTTGGCCATCAAGGAAAGCGCTATGTCTGGCACAAACCCAACACCTCTCATCACCCCAAGAACACCATGTTTTTCATCAGCAGGAACTGGGAAACTGGTCAGAATTTTAGGAATGATGGAGGCGCTAAATACAGGGAAATTCTTGAGGGAAACCTGTTTCAGTCTTCCAGAGATTTGAGACTGGGACAGAGGTTCACCTTCCAGCAGGACAATGACCCTAAGCATACCGCTAAAGCAACACCTGAGTGGTTTAAGGGGAAACATTTAAATGTCTTGGAAGGGCCTAGTCAAAGCCCAGACCTCAATCGAATAGAGAATCTGTGGTATGAATTAAAGATTGCTGTACACCAACGGAACCCAGTTTTGCCTTGAAGAATGGGCAAAAATCCCAGTAGCTAGATGTGCCAAGCTTATAGAGACATACCCCAAGAGACTTGCAGCTGTAATTGCTGCAAAAGGTGGCTCTACAAAGTATTGACTTTGAGGGGGTGAATAGCTATGCACGCTCAAGTTTTCTATTTTTTGTCTTATTTCTTGTTTGTTTCACAATACAAATATTTTTGCATCTTCAAAGTGGTAGGCATGTTGTGTAAATACTTTGTGATCCAAACACCTAAAACTTAAATTTGTCTGTCCATAACACTTTTTTCCAATCTTCCTCTGTCCAGTGTCTGTGTTATTTTGCCCCATCTTGGCCAGTCTGAGATATGCCTTTTTCTTTTGCAACTCTGCCTAGAAGGTCAGCATCCCGAGTCACCTCTTCACTGTTGATGTTGAGTCTGGTGTTTTGCGGGTACTATTTAATGAAGCTGCCAGTTGAGGACCTGTGAGGCGTCTGTTTCTCAAACTACACTCTAATGGATTTGTCCTCTTGCTCAGTTGTGCACCGGGGCCTCCCACTCCTCTTTCTATTATGGTTAGAGCCAGTTTGCGCTGTTCTGTGAAGGGAGTAATACACAGAGTTGTATGAGATCTACAGTTTTTTGGCAATTTCTCGCATAGAATAGCCTTAATTTCTCAGAACAAGAATAGACTGACGAGTTTCAGAAGAAAGTTCTTTGTTTCTGGCCATTTTGAGCCTGTAATCGAACCCACAATTGCTGATGCTCCAGATACTCAACTAGTCTCAAGAAGGCCAATTTTATTGCTTCTTTAATCAGCACAACAGTTTTCAGCTGTGCTAACATAATTGCAAAAGGGTTTTCTAATGATCAATTAGCTTTTTTAAATGATAAACTTGGATTGGCAAACACAATGTGCCATTGGAACACAGGACTGATGGTTGCTGATAATGGGCCTCTGCACGCCTATGTAGATATTCCATTAAATATCAGCCATTTCCAGCTACAATAGCCATTTACAACATTAACAATGTCTACACTGTATTTCTGATCAATTTGATAGATAGATATTTTAATAGTGTGTTATACTGTAGGATTGTATTGATGTATTAATGTTGATTGTTTTCTGCCCAGGCACTACAGATGAAAATTAGCTATCTAGCTAAATCTGGTGCAATGGCATGTTGTACATATTAGCTGACAAATAAACATAATAATAATAATAATAATAATAATAATAATGCTTTGGTTTTAACAGTGAAATTAGAGGTCAAAGATGACTGTTTCGTAAATATCTTTAGTGCTGCTGACAATCCTCTAAGCTTTGTCCCATTTTTATACCTAAAAGGCTACACAGAGGAGGGTGAATTAATGGCAATACAAAAATAAGAACTTTAAAGCCAAAAGATTTTTACAGGGCATAAGATAATCTTAGGTTAAAGTTAATCTCTAAAATATATTCTGTATTGTCCTCAACATAAAATCATATTTTTTTTCCCTGTCACGCCCTGGCCTTGAGAGGACTGTTGTCTTTAGTTGGTTTGGTCAGGCGTGAGGATCTATGTTAGAATTTCTATGTTTAGGATCTAGATGTGTATTTCTAGGTTTGGCGGGTGTGATTCCCAATCAGAGGCAGCTGTCGCTCGTTGTCTCTGATTGGGGATCATACTCAAGTAGCCTGGTTGCCTACCTTAGTTATGGGATCTTGTTCCGTGTGTAGGCTTGTATTTGTATAGCCTGAGGACTTCATGTTATGTTGTTTTGTTTATTGAGTTTAATAAACATGTTCGCATACCACGCTGCACCTTGGTCTGACCCGTCTCTCAACGATTGTGACATTCCCTGACATAAGTTACCATCAACCACCAGTTTCTGATTATGTTTGATTAAACATTGGTGAAATACGTCCACAGCAGGAGACAAGTGTGCGACAGACTTACATTTTCATTTGTACACTCTAAAAATTAGGGGGTTCAACAAGGGTTCTTCTAAGATCCTCGAAGTTCTTCAAAGAACCTTAGGGTTCTTGCCACTGAAAATTGCCCCCAAAAGGTTCTTCCAAGAACTCCATAGCAGGTGGGGTTAATCGAGGAACCTCCTTTAGTTGGTGGGGGTTCTTGCAAGAACCTAACTGCCCAACTGAAACATTTGGATTTTAATTTGAAAGGACAGCAGGTGCAGGCACTTAACTGAAAAATGTAAAGATCTCCTCAATTTAAGGTAAGGTTTGTCCCTTATATGATCTAAATTGATATTGTTTTATGATGATACCATCTACCTTTTTCATATTTGTGCAAATCTTTCTAAAACAGAAAATGGACACAATTCAATGAATATCAATCAACAAAGAGGTAAGAATATGTAGGCTATAAGAATATGTTGAAGGCTAGCTGTATTGGGTGCAGATGACTGAAATGCTCACTTTTGTGTCTGTGTCTGCAGGTATACAGACGAGGAGACATACAAAGGTATGTCAATTGGTATTGGTATGTTATGCAGATCACATGTACCATCCTCCTCCCTTAACTCTTCAATGAAAATCCCATAGGCCTCTACATTATGGACCTTGTATGTGTATGAAAACCATTATCCAAATAGTTTTTTCCATTCACATTTACCACAAAAACCAAGGAATGAACACTCTCGTGTGCATGTTTTGTTAAACATCGGTATAATTACAATTCTTTGGATTCACAGACTTCACCCGCCCTATACCTCTGATGTATATAACAGGAAACCTGTTCGATCACCATGCACTGTAAAATCAATATTGGCTATGGATACGGAGAACATCAACACATTAACATCAACATGTCAGAGGATATACCCATTGGACTTGGGGCTCTGCTCGAGTGTACCTCATATTTGGATATTTCTATTCTGCTTTGCCACTAAAATCATAATAAACACTGACAACTAAAATATTGTGTTATTGTTATGCATATTAATAATAATAATAGGGGAGGGGGGGTAGTTCAAAAAAGGTTCTTAGAGGAACCATTAAAAAGGGTTCTTCGAAGAACTTATAGGGGTTCCCCCACAGTTTCAATTTGAAAAACCCCTAAAGTAAACTTTTATTTTTAGAGTGTAGTGTACTATAATGACATAATCATCATGTTCTGTCCCCTATCTCCTCCAGCTGTTGGGAGCTCAGTACAGTACATTAATTACACACTGTGGGCTTTCCCTTCTTTCCCCTCTATTCAACACAGAGTAGCTGTGTGGCCATGACTACGTCCCAAACAGCACCCTATTCCCTTAATGGGCACAACTTTTGACGAGAGCCTTCCAGGGCCCATAGGGCTCTGGTCAAAAGTAGTGCAGTATATAGGGAAAGGGGTGCCATTTGGGACACAAGCACCATCCGACCACGGTCTGGCGTGTTTTAAAAGTAGGAAGCGTTAAGAAGCTTTGGGAGCAGAGCTGCAGAATAGCCTTGGTCAGGTCAGCAGCAGGTTGGACACGCTTCTGTCAATTCCGGAGAGAGAGGCAACGGCTCACTTGCCCAGGATTAACTGGGATAGAGAGAGGATTACACTCTTCTCTCCTTTCTTTCCTGCTCGCTACGTCGTAAAAGCACGGACCTGTTACCAGCGGATCCCCCGGGAATTCTATCTCTGCGGCCAAAATTTCATTTTTCATTTTATTACATTTTTATTTGTTAATTTCTCTCTTTCCAAGGTCTGGGTTGGGGTGAATTTCCAGCAGTCAGTGCTGGGATATCACCATGAGGCAGGCTGTGGAGGCCGAGGTGGTGATGTCTTCCCCTAGACTGGGTGACCATGGTCAGTAATAGGAAACAGCTTCTCTCTCAACCTCTAGCTGATGACAATGCACTTCTCTCCTGTATGTTGTGATAATCCTATGGCTGTTTATCTTTATGATTATGTTTATGTTGGTGTTTTCCTCCAGGCCTGAGGCAGATCCTGTCTGACGTGGTAGAGGAGGTGAAACATTCCATCAAAAAGGAAATCAATGGGGCAGAGCTCCTACACAGCCTCCTCAACACCCCCTGGCTCAAGTCTCTGCTCAAAGTTAGTCTGGGAGTCTGTGATATACTCTCATCTGGGGTTTAGAAAGGCTGTGTTTCACTTTATCTGTACTTTTTATTTATTTATTTTTATTTATTTCACCTTTATTTAACCAGGTAAGCCAGTTGAGAACAAGTTCTCATTTACAACTGCGACCTGGCCAAGATAAAGCAAAGCAGTGCGAAAAAAACAACAACACAGAGTTACATATGGGGTAAACAAAACATAAAGTCAAAAATACAACTGAAAATATATATACAGTGTGTGCGAATGTAGTAAGTTATGGAGGTAAGGCAATAAATAGGCTATAGTGCAAAATAGTTACAATTTCGTATTAACACTGGAATGATAGATGTGCAAAAGATTATGTGCAAATAGAGATACTGGGGTGCAAATTAGCTAAATAAATAACAATATGGGGATGAGGTAGTTGGGTGGGCTAATTTCAGAATGGCTGTGTACAGGTGCAGTGATCGGTAAGCTGCTCTGACAACTGATGCTTAAAGTTAGTGAGGGAGATAAGAGTCTCCAGCTTCAGAGATTTTTGCAGTTCGTTCCAGTCATTGGCAGCAGATAACTGGAAGGAATGGCGGCCAAAGGAGGTGTTGGCTTTGGGGATGATCAGTGAGATATACCTAATGGAGCGGAGACTACGGGTGGGTGCTGCTATGGTGACCAGTGAGCTAAGATAAGACGGGGATTTGCCTAGCAGTGATTTATAGATTAACTTTATCTTGGTCTCTGCTCCACCCAGTGAGTGGAGGGTGTCTTTGACTTGTGTTTGTCCATACTCTTGTCTTGTTCTGGGTGTAGGTTTAACCTTTTCTCTGTCTCTGCTCCCACCCAGGTGTATGAGCGTCTGCAGCAGCACCAGCGAGAGCCTCCTGCTCCCTTCCTACCATACACAACACAGCTCATCCAACAGGTAGGACCTTTCCCTCTACTGCTTTGCCCTCTTCCCTCATTGGCTTGTCAGAGGTGTCAGTGAGGTCAGTCCTGTCCTATGTCCACTCTGCTGCTGTCTGTGTTCCAACCCTTCTTTCTGCTTCTCTTCTAGATTCTGGCTGACATGAGAACAGTTCCGGACCCTTCTGCTGAGGCCAGGGAACTTTACAGTCTCCTCAGGGGACCACACTTCCAGGTGAGAGATCCTGAGGCAACAAGGGCTCCTATGATCCTAACCTTGGTATCTGTGGTTGCAGTAACTAAAGTATTCTGGGTTGTGTGAGTTATTTATGTGTGTTGAGTCCGCCTGAATGGATGAATGTACTTAATAGTTGTGCTCTGTCCTAGGCTCTGATATCAGCCCATGATACGGTGGCCCAGAAGGACTATGACCCTGTGCTGCCTCCTATCCCTGACAACCTCCCTGACGATGAGGAGGCCATGAGGATAGTCTGTCTGGTGAAGAACAAGCAGCAGCTGGTGAGTCATGGATTGGATACAACTGTTTGTTTTTAAGGAGGAAGGCTTAAAGCAAAAAAAATAACTAGATTAAAAGTATTATCACGGGTGCAACCTTTTAGACCTTGCTATTTTTTATTACTTTTTTTAAATAACAAAAACACACTTTTAGTACTTTCACACTTTTTGCAAGGTTACAGAAATGTCGTATTTTATGCACACCGAATACAAAGCAGCAACTCCTGAGGACCTGACCGAAGCTGTAACAAAGGGCAGATGATGCTTTCATACATGTCATTAGTTTGATTGTTACATTGGGTGACAGAGGATTTCAATCAGAGTAAAAGTAGTAGAGATGGTTTTAATACTTCAAAAATTCCAGGATGGCTTATGATTAGTGTCACGATGGGTCAGTTTTGGACACCAAAATATACCATTTCCAGTCACTCAATTTGAACCCAAAAATGTTCCTATAGTTATTAAGCTGTATAAACTCTGAAGCTCCTATCCATCCACATCTGACATTGTGACCTCTTTTGGAACCTGTTCGGAACAAATCTAAATCCAATGCTGGTGGCATACAGTTTTAGCAGTACCCTGTGTACCTAGATCCATATTTCAGGGCTATACAGGTATCTGTGGTCTCAGACAGAGGTAAACCTGTCTAGCCCTATCTCTCCCCTTGAAAGAGGAGCTCAGGAGGGGGGATCCGCAGTCGCTGGGACAGCCTGAGTGAGATGACCCGCCGAAGGCTGATCCACGGTGGGGCCAGGGCGGTGGAGGGCCCCCGGCATGGTGTGGGGGCTCTGGGGGCCGAAGTGCCCGGGGAGCAACCAGTCATGCCCAGCACAAGGAGAGTCAGCTACCCACCAGCTGAAGTGCTATCTTCTGCTGCTCAACCACACCTGGGCAAGCCCCGCCCTCCGCCACGTTTTAAGCCAATGAGTAACTGTAGAATGTGCCAGACTGATGCACTCTGGAAAGAAGGAGGTCTTAATCACTCTGCCCCCTCGGTCTGCAGCTCGGTTCTGATTGGTAAGAACTAACTACAGTTGAAAAGAACCTAAAAACGAGATGATTCAATACTGCCATGAGTAGTACAGTGCTGTACACTGCAATACATATCAGTTCAGTACATTATAATACCACACAATGTAACTTCTACTCTTATTCAGGCTAATAGATTTTGTACACATTTTTTTTCTTCAAAAATAATGTTGATTATTTTTCCAACCTCTCTCTCCTCCCTGCCTCTGGAGATAACGTGATCGAGGAGCCAGACAGTGGAGAAGACAGAGAGTCAGCCAACACCCTGTCCCGTCTCCCGCACCACGCTCCACCCCTCCAGCCCTGGACTCTCACCCCTCCTTGCGTGGCTGCATACCACATCTCCATGGGTGACTACCACCATCCCCCCGGCACTCCTCCTCAGTTCCGCAGCTACAGCGTCAGCCCCCGGGTTCGCACGGCTCCCCCCAGCCCCATGCAGCGTCGGCGGGTAGATGAAATGCCTCGCGACCAACCTGTGGAGCTGGCTAAGCAGGAGAGCCTGGATGAGCTGAGGTCCACTGTGCAGCAGGCTGCCAGCTCTATGGAGCGCAGCACCAATGACGTCCAGCTGCTGGGGCAGAAGATGGCCGCCGCCACAGAGCGTGTGTCTGAGAGTGTCCAGGAGAACACCCAGGCCCTGACGCTGCTGGCCCAGGTGGTGAGCAGACTGCAGACACTCATCGCTGCCAGCAGGGCGGTAGAAGATACACCGGAACCACACAGAGGAACCTGCAGCAGTGGCCCACCAGTCAACATATCAGCCAGCGAACAAGAACACACAGCCAGCAGCTTGAAGACTCAGACATCTGGCAACAAATCCCTTTCACGCCAGTCCAGAGTATGCTCCCTGTCCACCTCCTCTTCCTCCTCCTCTTCATCCTCCTCCAGCTCCTTCACTGGCTCTATGGATGGCATACCCACATCCCAGGGGAAGATCTCTCAGCCTCAGTCCCCAGCCTGCCATGGGTCACCCAAGGCAGGGTTGAAGACCAGGGTTCCTCCCATGTCTCCCAAAAAGCATGTTGGTGCTTCCCCCACATCTCAAAAGAAGCATGTGGAACCCCAGCCCCAAGCAACCCCACCTCTACAATGGCCTCTCAACACCTCCACTCCCTGCCCCGCCCGCCCCCAACCACAACAAGACTGGCTGCTGCTCTAGCTCCAGCCAGAGGAAGAAGAAGAAGAGGAAGAAGAGGAATTGAACCAGCCAGGAGTACAGTGGTGCTCTGTAGCTTCAGAAGACCTTATATTGCTGTGCTTCAGGGGACGGTCCTCTTCTTAAGATTCCCTCTGAGAGCTCGGCTTCTAAAGGCATTTATCCTTTCTTCTGTTATCTTCATCGCCTTCACGTCGCCCACCATTCATCCCGCAATTGTGACGTGTTGGCTATGGAGCGGGATCGTTGATGTCTTGCCCATTGTTGCGTTTCCATCCTCAAGCCATCCATCTGTGTTTCATGCCACTCTGTGTTTCCCGAATGTCATCTGTTATTTTCACATTATTTCATTTTGTAATTGTAAATAAAGCATGTCCATTATTCCCTTTTGACTCATGAGATGGAAACATCATATCACAGGACACCCTCCATAACCTGTAATAGGCCAAATGTGTCATTGTTGCTGGTCCACCCCAGTCATAAATCTGTGTATACTGTATCTGTGAGAGCTCCCGTAGACTGATTTAAGCCTGAATTCATGTCCCCCCTCTGTCTCTCTCTTAGGGAGCCACGATAAAGCGAAATGGGATAACAGGGGAGATATTTGTGGCACGGGTGATCCATGGAGGACTGAGCGGATCGCAGTGGTGAGATGACCTTTCTCTCTCTCTCGCTCTCTGTGTCTATGTCTCTGTGTGTGTGTGTGTGTGTGTAATCAGTTTCTTCCTTTTCATTTGTGCCCCCCCACTCTCTCTCTAGGTCTGCTGCATGCAGGGGACAGGATTACAGAGGTGAATGGTTACTCTGTAGATGGCCTGGAGCCTGAGCAGGTCATTGAGATACTGGTGAGTCTACTAGCAGAACTGCTTGGCTGCCCAAACATCCATACATTTCACACAGTCAACACAGATGGTGTCTGTAGTAGGTCGTCATCCACCGGTGATGTACATAGGTGTTTATCTGTCTTTGGACCCACAGGCCCGGTCTGAAGGCACCCTCATGTTCAAAGTGGTTCCCATCACAGATAGACCAGTCAACAACCAGACGATGGTGAGAGATTGCATGTTTACTGACCTACCCTTCCCTGGAAACAGTATCAGACAAGTCATGTAAGCTGATTGAACCATAATGACCAGTCGTTTTCTTGAAAATAGGAGGTTACTATTACCAAGAAAACCCATCGTTTCGGTTCCTGTCTTCAGTGTTGTAGTAGAAATCTTTTCATTGCATTGTCCTTGTCTCTTGTTGTCTCTTGTATTGTGTCTCCTGGTGTCCCAGCTGTATGTGCGTGCCATGGCAGACTACAGTCCCCAGCAGGACCCGGCCATCCCCTGCGCCGAGGCAGGTATGGACTTCAGGAAGGGAGACCTGCTGGAGATCGTGGACCAGTCAGACACCCTCTGGTGGCAGGCCAAGAAACTACCCAGCACCTCAGCCTGTGCTGGACTTATCCCCTCCACCAACCTGCTCAGGAGGAAACAGAAAGAGTTCTGGTGGTCTCAGCCCTATCAGCCGCACAGCTGCATCAAACCCTGTGAGTAGAGTACAGTCTCATCTTTACATCTGGCTTTTCAGCTCTTTTAGAACAAATTATAAGCAGCTGGTAACAAGTATTACAGTGGCTTGAAAGTATTCACCCCCTTGGCATTTTCCCCTATTTTGTTGCCTTACAACCTGGAATTAAAATGGATTTTTGGGGGGTTTGTATCATTTGATTTATACAACATGCCTACCACTTTGAAGATGCAAAATATTTTTTGTGTGTGAAACAAACAAGAAATAAGACAAAAAAACTGAACTTGAGCGTGCATAACTATTCACCTCCCCCAAAGTCAATACTTTGTAGAGCCACCTTTTGCAGAAATTACAGCTGCAAGTCTCTTGGGGTATGTCTCTATAAGCTTGGCACATCTAGCCACTGGGATTTTTGACGATTCTTCAAGGCAAAACTGCTCCAGCTCCTTCAAGTTGGATGGGTTCCATTGGTGTACAGCAATCTTTAAGTCACACCACAGATTCTCAATTGGATTGAGGTCTGGGCTTTGACTAGGCCATTCCAAGACATTTAAATGTTTCCCCTTAAACCACTCAAGTGTTGCTTTAGCAGTATGCTTAGGGTCATTGTCCTGCTGGAAGGTGAACCTCCGTCCCAGTCTCAAATCTCTGGAAGACTGAAACAGGTTTCCCTTAAGAATTTCCCTGTATTTAGCGCCATCCATCATTCCTTCAATTCTGACCAGTTTCCAAGTCACTGTCGATGAAAACCTTCCCCACAGCATGATGCTGCCACCCCCATGCTTCACTGTGGGGATGGTGTTCTCAGGGTGATGAGAGGTGTTGGGTTTGCGCCAGACATAGCACTTTCCTTGATGGCCAAAAAGCTCAATTTTAGTCTCAACTGACCAGAGTACCTTCTTCCATATGTTTGGGGAGTCTCCCACATGCCTTTTGGCGAACACCAAACGTGTTTGCTTATTTCTTTCTTTAAGCAATGGCTTTTTTTCTGGCCACTCTTCCATAAAGCCCAGCTCTGTGGAGTGTACGGCTTAAAGTGGTCCTATGGACAGATACTCCAATCTCCGCTGTGGAGCTTTGCAGCTCCTTCAGGGTTATCTTTGGTCTCTTTGTTGCCTCTCTGATTAATGCCCTTCTTGCCTGGTCTGTGAGTTTCGGTGGGCGGCCCTCTCTTGGTAGGTTTGTTGTGGTGCCATATTCTTTCCATTTTCTAATAACGGATTTAATGGTGCTCCGTGTGATGTTAAAAGTTTCTGATATTTTTTTATAACCCAACGCTGATCTGTACTTCTCCACAACTTTGTCCCTGACCTGTTTGGAGAGCCCTTTGGTCTTCATGGTGCTGCTTGCTTGGTGGTGCCCCTTGCTTAGTGATGTTGCAGACTCTGGGGCCTTTCAGAACAGGTGTATATATACAGAGATCATGTGACAGATCATGTGACACTTAGATTGCACACAGGACTTTATTTAACTAATTATGTGACTCATGGAGGTAAGTGTTGCACCAGATCTTATTTAGGGGCTTCATAGCAAAGGGGGTGAATACATATGCACATACCACTTTTCCATTATTTATTTTTTTGCATTTTTTGAAAGAAGTTATTGTTTTCATTTCACTTCACCATTTTGGACTATTTTGTGTATGTCCATTACATGAAATCCAAATACAAATCCATTTAAATTACAGGTTGTAATGTAACAAAATAGGAAAAACACCAAGGGGGATGAATACTTTTGCAAGGCACTGTACTGTATATCCATAACAGGAACACATGACAATTCTCTTATTCCTCTTGCTTACCTGAAGTGAGCACTGTGAATGAAGGTAAGTACTATGATCCTTTTTTATGGTGCCAGTTCTCAATGTGAGGCAGTTATTGTTACACTACATGGCCAAAAGTATGTGGACATCTGCTCGTCAAACATCTCATTCCAAAATCATAGGCATTAATATGGAGTTGGTCCCCCCTTTGCTGCTATAACAGCCTCCACTCTTCTGGGAAGACTTTCCACTAGATGTTGGAACATTGCTGCGGGACTTGCTTCCATTCAGCCACAAGAGCATTAGGTCGGGCACTGATGTTGGGCGATTAGGCCTGGCTCGCAGTCGGCGTTCCAATTCATCCCAAAGGTGTTCGATGGGGGTTGAGGTCAGGGCTCTGTGCAGGCCAGTCAAGTTCTTCCACGCCGATCTTGAACAACCTTTTCTGTATGGACCTCGCGTTGTGCATTTGGGCATTGTCATGCTGAAACAGGAAAGGGCCTTCTCCAAACTTTTGCCACAAAGTTGGAAGCACATAATAATCTAGAATGTCATTGTATGTTGTAGCGTTAAGATTTCCCTTCACTGGAACTAAGGGGCCTAGCCCGAACCATGAAAAACAGCCCCAGACCATTATGCCTCCTCCACCAAACTTTACAGTTGGCACTATGCATTAGAGCAAGTAACGCTCTCCTGGCATCCGCCAGACCCAGATTTGTCCGTCAGAGAACGCGTTTCCACTGCTCCAGAGTCCAATGGCGGCAAGCTTTACACTACTCTAGCCCGACTCTTGGCATTGCGCATGGTGATCTTAGGCTTGTGTGCAGCTGCTCGGCCATGGAAACCCCGTTTCATGAAGCTTTCAACAAACAATTATTGTGCTGACGTTTCTTCCAGAGGCAGTTTGGAACTCGGTAGTGAGTGTTGCAACAGAGGACAAACTATTTTTACGTGCTACGCGCTTCAACACTAGGAGGTCCAGTTTTGTGAGCTTGTGTGGCCTACCACTTCTGGCGGCTGAGCCGTTGTTGCACCTAGACGTTTCCACTTCACAATTAGAGCACTTACAGTTGACAGCTCTAGCAGGGCAGAAATTTGACGAACTGACTTGTTGGAAATGTGGCATCCTATGATGGTGCCACGTTGAAAGTCACTGAGCTCTTCAGTAAGGCCATTCTACTGCTAATGTTTGTCTACGGAGATTGCATGGCTGTGTGCTCAATTATATACACCTGTCAGCAATGGGTGTGGCTGAAATAGCCGAATCCACTCATTTGAAGTGGTGTCCACATACTTTTGTATATATAGTGTATATTATTATTGATTTTGCACTGACCTGTCATACTTTGCTCTTTCAGAGGAAGACCTGATGGCCATTGATGAAAAGTGTTTTGAAGCTGGTAAGATTTCCCACATTTCCTCTACAATAAATCACATTGTTTCACTCGTTTGTTTACTGCAAGATGACTGGTGGATTATTTTGAATGTTTTTTTCAATTTTCTAACAGATGAGGAAGCTTTTGAATCTGGTAGGTAAGTCTTTGTTGAAGTTAGTCCATCATTTAGCCTATGCTATATAAAATACAGTATCACTCAACTATAACACTGTTTTCTTTATCTCAACCATTTCTGAATTCCAATTTGGAATGTAAGAGGAGCTAAGACAAGGTGAGCTTGACCTGCTCTACTGATCTAAATGAGCACCAACTCTAACACCTTGTCTAGTGACATACACATTCATCCCATGATGATGCTCTTTCCCTCCCTGTTCCCTGCCCCTAGAGGAGGGTGAGTTCAGCACTAACATCGAGGGGATCTATCTAACTGGGTTCAGACATAGCCTGCGTCTGTGTCGGGCGGCAGTCCCTAAGCACAGGCTCCAGTCAGCAGTCCTGCTACACCCGCTGCTCCAGCAACTGCTACAGTGCCCTCAACAACCCATACGAAGAGGTGGTGCGATACCAGTGCAACCCGCAGGACAAACACCGCCAATGTCGCCCTCGTTGGTAAGACACCAGTCTGGCACTAACCAGCTACACAAATACATTGGCACAAAATTCAGATATGTATTGACTGTCATGAAAACGTACTGACTTGTGTATGGTTCTGTGGCCAATAATGCAGAGACAGTATGACTCATGTTGTGTCACTGTTTTTGTACATGGGCAGTGTGTCTCTACTTCTATTGACACAGAATATGTGTGACGACATGACAGAGACCTCACAAGTGTGTTCTCTCTCAGGTCCCTCTGGCGTTGGAGTGAACGAACTTCGCAGACGGTTAATCGAAATCAACCCAGTGACCTTTCAAGGAGCAGTGCCTCGTAAGTACACCACCTAACCTCTGTGAACCTTTCAGTCTATTTTACTTTCTTCCATTGTTGACATGGATACAATCAATGTCTTATTTGATGTCGTCCTATGATATCTTATATGTCATCTGAAATATTTGTCCTTCTTCCTCCAGACACGACACGAGCCGCTAAGAGCTATGAGGAATCTGGTAAAGAGTATCACTTCATCAACAGAGAACTGTTTGAGAACATGGTTTACAACAACAAGTAGGTACTCACTGAATAATAGCTGCTCACTTTCCTCTCACAAACACATCTTGTTAAATCAACTGTCACAACATGAATGTCACTCGTGGCCTTATGTCCTAATCGGGACAAAGAGGATTAAGTAAGTTCATAACATTGATGTGGATCACCTGATTATAAACCAGGGTGTTGTGTTTTGTTTTAAACCAGGTTTCTGGAATACGGGGAGTACAAATGTAATTTCTACGGCACTAGTCTTGATGCTGTGAAGGATGTTTTGAACAGTGGAAGGATCTGTGTCATCGACATCGAGCCTCATGTGAGACCTGCTGTGGTTCTTTTCAGTGGGGCTTCATCATTGACTTGGCCCTTATTGTGGAGTTAGCTCTGTGTTGACTTCAGTTGCATCTTGGCCAGGTCTTCATTGTAAATTAGAATGTGTTCACAATTGACCCAAGGATGATGACTGTCCCCTTTTAGGCCATCCAGTCAGTGAGGACACATGAGCTCAAGGCCTACATCATCTATGTGAAGCCACCCACCGCAGAACGCATGAAGGAGACCAGAAAGGATGCTCAGATCACCACCAATTACTACGTCAACAGACCTTTCAAAGTAAGCACTATTATGGTTTTATTATGCATCACCGCCTGGTATGGCAACTGCTCGGCCTCCGACCGCAAGGCACTACAGAGGGTAGTGCGTACAGCCCAGTACATCACTGTGGCCAAGCTTCCTGCCATCCAGGACCTCTATACCAGGCGATGTCGGAGGAAGGCCCTCAAAATTGCCAAAGACTCCAGCCACCCTAGTCATAGACTGTTCTCTCTGCTACTGCATGGCAAGCAGTACCATAGCGCCAAGTCTAGGACCAAAAGGCTCCTTAACAGCTTCTACCCCCAAGCCATAAGACTCCTGAACAGCTACTCAAATGGCTACCCGGACTATTTGCATTGTTGGCGTCCCCCCCATCCCCTCTTTTTACGCTGCTGCTACTCTCTGTTTATTATCTATGCATAGTCACTTTACCTATACCTACATGTGAATATTACCTCAATTACCTCAACTAACCTGTGCCCCTGCACATTGACTCTGTACCGGTACCCACTGTATATAGCCTCACTACTGTTATTTTACTGCTGCTCTTTAATTATTTGTTATTTTTCTTATTTTCTTCTTATCTTATTCTTAAAACTGCATTGTTGGTTAAGGGCTTGTAAGTAAGCATTTCACTGGAAGGTCTACACCTGTTGTATTCGGAGCATGTGACAAATAAGATTTGATTATCATTTCTCATTTTTTTCATTGACCAGGAAGTCTCTCACGGTTTGAACCTGTTTTTCCAGAGAGACCTGGTAATAATACGCCATCCCTATGGTGATCAAATGGTTGAAATACTGACCATCATGCCATAGTTAAGATAGTGACCACTGTCATGTTATTCTGTTCCCAACAGGAGGAAGACTTCCAGGAGATGGAGGAGGCAGCCAGAAAGATGGAGTCTCACTACTGCCAGTTCTTTGACTATGTGATGGTGAACGACGGGCTGCAAGACTCCTGTGTTCAGCTACTGAGGGCTGTGACGAGGGCTCAGGACGAGCCACAGTGGGTTCCTGCCAACTGGATACGACCCACAGAGGAGTTCTGATGAGAAATTAGGAGAGAAGAGGAGAGGGGGAGGAGAAGAGAGGCGAGGCGAGGCGAGGCGAGGCGAGGAGGACATAAAAGGATAACAAACAGATGGAGCGCAGGGCATCGGAAAAGAGGGAATGGAGGATAACATGGATGAGGAGTGGCTGCTACTTCTGAAGATACCTTCTGCTCTCCAGTGGAATTTGTTTAGGATTGGATCAATTGTTTTGTTTTGTTTAGTGTGAGTTTGAGAGACTCAAACAGATACTGTCCTTGTGTTTGCTTGAATTAGTTGTTGGCTAATTTGCATATTCAAGCCTATGATAGAGCTGGATTAAACCAAAATCATGTCTGTTTTTCTCTGAAATTGTGTGCGTAGTTGGAGATCATGTATTGATGTGCTACAAAGGCCTGCTATGAGAGGTTGTAGGTTAACCTCTCATCTTTCGTTTACAATTAGAGCAAATAATTGTCCATGCTGAATTTGTGTATTTTCTTAATGTTTTTATTTATTTAATCAAATGAATGTTAATGCCAAAGAACGAAAATGCAAGTGCTCTAGATATGTACGGTGTGTTTCAGCAGGATGGTGAGCAAGTAAGTGGAGTTGTTTGCGCACCATTGAACCCAATGTTGTCATAATACTGAAGGACCTGAGACGGAGAAACCTTCAGTACAGGCTGTAATTACAGGCTATTATTATACCGAATATTTTTTAGAGTGTAACATAATGGGATATGGAATAATGCTAAAATATGTGATGTATACTGTTACTAATTTAAAAAATACAATTTTGTGTGTGAACACGTGTTTTTTGTAGCTTTCTGTGTCAAAATGTGCAGAAGACAGAAGGCTTTTATTTTGAAAACCGGAAGTTCATTTTTATGTTCTCAGCTAAAAATCACGGTAATAGCAAGGCAACGAGTGTAAACAAAGTGGTCGGGTAAACAACAGTGTGGCAACCAACATGCAGGCGTTACAAGCCCAACAGGTTTAAACAGCTAGGTAGCTAGCTAGCTAACTAGCTAGTTCTTATCGGGGTTCTTTTTTAAAACGGTATCCCGCAGAAATGGCCACAGGAGGATTCCAGGTATGTAGCTAGCTAATGTTGTAAAGGTCGGAACACAAGGATGCTCTAGCTCAAATGTGCAAGCAAGCTAATTTAGCTGACTAGCTAGTTATAATTGTGCTATATCTTAGTTAGCTAGAACTATTTGTCTATAAATTCGTTATAACTAGTGAATTGTGTCCTATACCAGTTGCCCAGTGTGTGCGATTTATGTTTTTAATCTCAATATTTATTTAGGCACAGAGCACGCGACGGAGGGACCTCCCGCCTCTTCCACAGGTACCACTACCATTAGCCTGCGCAACTACACTTACACGACCATCCATATCATACATCTTAAAAGCAGGGGCGGTGTGTTCAATAGGGCGATATGGGCGACGCACTGCCAAACGGGAAAAGGAAGGGATTTTTTTTCTAATCAATTATATCACGGCAACAGTAGTTGTGTTGTAATCTAGACGTGTGGTCTGATCTGCCACTAAATATCCAATCAGGCTAAAGTCGTGCTTCAAATGGCCGCCCCCTTTTGGGGCGATTTCAGTCAGGTTGAAAATCGCCCAGAAGTCTGTCATAGACTCCCATGTAAAATCTATTTTTTCAAATTTCACAGCTTTCAATACAATCTCTATGGGTTTCTGAGGGCTTGCACTTACGGCGCTTTCGTCATACGTAACGTAACCATGAACGTAACTAAGAAAAAGCGGGTAGCAGTCAATCAATTCACTACTACTATCAAAATGGCTAGGCTTCAGTCCAACTCGATTGTGTCTTTGAAAGAAGTTCCTTTTTGTCGGCGAACAAATGAAGATAAATTGGCAACGAAACAATTAGGACCTCCCAGACCAAATTTAATAATTCAACAGGTTTCTACTAAAGGGGGAAGTCCTACACCCGAGGATTTTCCAAAAATTGGTATGAACGGAAAACCTGGCTAGCAGGCTGCGATGTAGCTAATGCAGTTTTCTGCTACCCCTGCTTACTGTTTCACCCTGAAGGCGGCACGGCAGACGGCACCGCGTGGACAGCGACTGGTGTAACCGACATGCACCATCTTTCAGAAAAGATAAAGAAACATGAGCTGTCAAAGACCCACATGGATAGCTGTTTGAGACTGTCTGCTTTAGGAAGAGTGAATATTGCCACTCAACTGGATGAGGGATACAGGCTAGCTGTCCCGCCGCCACAACGATGAGGTTAGCAAGAACCGCCATATCCTCAGCCGGCTAATCCAGTGTGTTAAGTTTTGCGGAGTGTTTGAGTTAGCTTTGCTAGGCAAAGATGAAACTGAGGGCTCCACCAACCCTGGTATTTTTCTTGGACTTGTCAACTTTGTGGCACAATTAGATGAGGTGTTTGATGACCATCTTAAAAATGCTAAAGTTTTCAAGGGCACATCAAAGACCATTCAAAAGCGAGCTACTGGAGTGTATGCTAGCGGTCACGAGGGAACATATTGTGGAGGAGGTGAAGTCTGCGAACTTCGTAGCTATCCAAGCTGATGAGACCACGGATGTTTCTACACATACACAGCTGGTGCTTGTGCTGAGGTACATAGATAGCAAGCACAAAGTGCAGGAGCGCTTTTTGAGTTCCTTCCCATCTCGGAATCATCCTCAGTCTCAATCGCCAGTGTACTTTTGGAGAGACTGAACGGTCTTTTTGCCGATGACGAAAGTCAAACTCATTGCGCAAGCTTACGATGGAGCCAGTGTGATGAGGGGAGAGAAGGCAGGTGTGCAGCAGAAGGTGCGTGAGCATTTCAAGAATGCCCATTACGTGCATTGCTATGCGCATCAGCTGAATTTGATCATGCATCAAGCTACTTCTCGCATCAAAAAAGTGAACATTTTCTTTTCCGATCTGAGCGGGATAACAACTTTTTTTTCACGGTCACCCAAACGCACCAGCATTCTTGACCAGACTGTTGCACGAAGACTGCCCAGACCTTCATCCACACGGTGGAACTTCAACAGCAGAGTCGTGAACACTGTCTACGATAATCGAGACGACCTCATAGTATGTTTTGAAGCCATCCGGACGGGTTCATTGGGTTCATTTGACCAGCTTACTGTGAGAGAGGCATCTGGTTACGTGAGGATGCTACATGATGAAGATTTTATTTTTTTCCCTGCGGCTTTTTCACAAAATCATGCCCCACGTCGACATTCTGTACCAGAAGCTACAGAAGAAGGACATCGATGCTGTCTTTATCAAACGTGCCCTCGACAGCTTCACAAGCAGTGTCAAGGCCATAAGGTAAGATTAAACAATATCATTCGATCTTTCTCAAAGCAGAGCTTTATTTGAAAATGTATGCATGAAAGGAGACTGCATTTGTGTTTGAAATCACATTATTCTCATTATATATGGCCAGTGGTGTAATCTATCTTATTTTATATACTATGTGTACTGTGCAGTGGTGCTCATAAGCTTATGATCCCATGCTAAAGTTGACTAAAAAGAGGAATAAAAAATCATCTTTTGGAAATTGATCTTAATGACTTAATTAAAAAAGTTGGAAAATCCAACCTTTAAGGACACCAATTTTCTTTTCTTTTTATTCCTCTTTTTAGTCAACTTTAGCATGGGATCATAAGCTTATGAGCACCACTGTATACTGTGCTGAACATCCAGGCTATGTGAGACACAAAGGCTAACTTAAACACTAAAGACTTTATGCATCCCTGCCCATTTTAAGTGGAACTTAAGTATTTGTACTATACATGGATACATTGCATATGCCTGTCATCACATAGACAACAATACTGTACAAAGCCAACAAACACATTGGTCTGTTTGCCTTCAGGGACTCCCTCTCAACAGCAGCTGCAAGAAGCAACAGGAGCCAAAAGACCCAGAACAGCTTTGAGAGAAGAGGGAGAAGCAGAGGCTGTCTGAAGAGGTCTGCAACACCATCCTGGATCACACCAAAGAAAGGTTCTCTTTCTCTGGCCACCTTGTGAGTGCTACCTTACTGCAAGCAGACATGTTTGAAAGGTACTGCCATTCATTTCCTGATGAGGCTCTGAATGCCACTGTGAATGCATACCCCATGCTGAGCAAGGCAAAGCTCAAGACAGAACTATCTCTGATCTATGAGAATCCTGAATTCAAGGGAAGCTGTGGTGCACTGGCACTGTACCAGGTTCTCATGAGCTACAACCTCCAGGAGACGTTCTCTGAGACTGTGACTCTGTTGAACATCCTCATAACTACTCCCATGACAACAGCTGAAGCTGAGAGATGTTTCTCAACTTTGACACGAGTTAAGACATTCCTGCGAAATTCAATGGGCCAGGAACGTCTGAATGCACTGGCCATGCTTTCCATGGAGAGGGAACTAGTCCTCAGCATGCCTGATTTCAATGAGAAAGTCATTGAACGCTTTGCTGTATTGAAACAGAGAAGAGAACAGTTTCAGTACAAGTAATGTAGCCTCTCTCTCTCTTTGTCCCTCCCTGTCTGTCTCTTTAACACACACACGCCCAAATCAGTTCACAGTTGATGTTGTTTAAAATAGTTTTTTTTTTTCATTTTAAAAAAAGTAATAAAATAAAAAAATCTGTTCATTTTTACAAATCTATACAATTGGCCAGAATATGGTTGTTCATATTTACAAATCTATACAATTGGCCAGAATATGGTTGTTCATTTTTACAAAGCCATACAGATAGCTGTGTTTACCTTTTCTAGAAATTACTTTCAAATTCTGTTTTCATTCTTATTTCATTTGTTTATGGAAATGCATATTGTTTATGCAGTGTTGAGGAATGTGAAAGAACACCCTTGATTATTTTTTACTGCGATAACTTATTTTGATTTTGTAAGCCAACACTTTTGAGATCAGTCAATAAATGCTTCTGGTATTGACTTATATGCTGCCCCTGTCTTCATGTTGTTGCTGGACATATCTTTTAAAAATGTGTGTAGGTCACCTAAATCATCAGAAAAATTGCCCCCCTGAGAATTTTTTTCAGGAGCCGCCACTGCTTAAAAGTGTGTTTCGACTTGTAACTAGCTAGTGTGCAGCACATTGTTAGCCTATGAGCACAAGCCCAGTCAAAAGACAGCTCTTTCTTTTCTTCTGTGGGTTTTATGGCGAACTACATCCAGAAGTTGTATTGCCGCCACCAACTGGACGATTTGAAACCAAAAAATAAATACAAATACATCCATACTTAATAGTGATTCTAACAGTCCACCCTAATAAAAAAATAGTACATTGCCAAAACAAACAAAACTCCCACTTCTTCCTTCTTTTAGTTCTCCATATCTCCCTTCTCAGGCTCTAGGATCTGAGAAGGTGGTACGGCTTTTGCTAATATTCCATGTAACTCCTTTGCTGTGAAATCTTTCAGCCCCAGGAACCACTCCGCCGCAATCACAATGATTTCAATCTTCCTAGATCTTTTCTCCACCTTGGCAGTGCCATTTATCACCATTGCGATAAAGGCCACAAAGTCCACCTTTTTAACCTTTAAAATGTCAGGATCCTCTTGGTGTAAGACAACCCCTGCAGCCTGCAGTGAAGGCCTATCCACTACCATGGACTCTTCTGGTGCAACATTCAAACCCTCAACCCTTTTCACAGCATCTGTATATGAAATGCTCTGTACAACCCTGACTTTGGCCACCTCATTCTCCTTTACCCTTGTGGGGCATTCAGAAGACATGGCTTCACGATTCCCACCGCAATTACAACATGTCACATTTTCTTCAGCAAAGACTGCTCACAGCAAGCCAGTTCCCAGCTCTCTGGCTTCTGCACTCAGCAACCTGCAGAGGGCACAACAACACCAAAGCAGAGAGGGTGTGACGGGGACCTTGCTGTAGAACCATACAGCATTAGGGGGCAAAGGTCAACAACACCATGAAGAGGTGGATGTAGCTTATGTCACTTCAAAACTGTGGTCCAATATGAGAGGGAAATAAAATAGCGCCTAATAATCATCAACATTGTTCTTACACCAAATTCTTACATCAATAAATGTGTTGTAGTTTAGTCTAGGCTACTTCCGTTGAGGGTCTTCACTGTATACGTCAAGGGGTCAAATCCCTCAGGTCTGAATAGTCAGATCTGATCTATGTCTTGGTTGGTTGGTAATCCAATACCTTGGCAGATGCATACTGCAGATTTAGCCCAGGATTAAGCAGCGTCACCAAGGCTGTGGCACAGGAATATCTTCAGAGCCCTTCGTGATTCTTGGATGGAATGGTGAGAAAACAACTCACGGTAAGTTCTCTCTCATACACAGTCCTGGGCCTGGTTTTGGGAAACCGGGCCTTGGTGCTGCTGGATCTTCTCTCTGTACGAAAAGGACTCTCTTTGCTGAGTCCAGTTTGTTGAGTTTTGGAGGATTTTATTGTTGAGATCAATTTGAGAAATGTATTGTTTGTGACTGGGAGTGTTATCTACTTTGAAAGCAATTTTTGGAGAGAGCTTTGTACAACCACTTGTTTGGTTTTGTTGTTCTTTGGTTCCCCTCTGTTCCTATCTCTTGGCATGTATGAAAATAATGAAGTATATGAAGTAAACATTAAGGTGTGTTATGTAAGATGTTGGCCAAGCCTCATTTTCATCTTCCTTGTTGTCCTCTTCAGCATGGACAGCGTGCCCTGCCCCCATGTCAAGGTGAGTCTAGCCTCCTTATGCTGTTGTGATAATGTTTCAACTCATTTATCCCAGCAGAACTGCAGTCTGATACATCTCTCTCTCTCACACACAATCTCTTTCCCTTTTTTATGTATGGCATTTAAACAACTGCATGAAGTCAAGATACGGGTGGTGAGTTCTTTAGATGGACGTTGTAGTAGATCATTTACCTATAGAATTTAGGTTGGAGCTGCTGGCTAGGGATATAGTTTACTTAACCTGTTTTGTCTCCTATGTAGACGAGATGCCGGTCCCTAAAAGCAAGAGGAAGAAGTCGAAGAGTCAGGTGGATGGTGTTGAAAGCCCAGAGGGTGGGTGGAAAAGGAATAGTTCCCAGGAATAGTTCTCAGGAGCTCCTTCTGTTGAACTGCTGGTCAACAGCTTTGTTCCAGAGTTTGGAATTTTGGAGGCACTTTGCCTTTAAGTTTCAATCTATCGATTAATTATAAGGCTTGCATTCCACTGTCAAATAGTAGTGTATATACTGTTAAAGTACTAGTAATGACTTGAACCACATAGTAAGTACAGCTCAAGTATATAATAAGAGAGTTGTGTTGTTTGTATGTGCAGCAGAACCAGGGATGGAGATGGCCCAGATGGGGGGTCTGAGCAGTCGCAGATCATCTGAGGTCATCCAGCCCCTGACCCCCGAGTCGCAGGAAGCTGCACCACAGAGAAGGAAGAGGAAGAAAAAGGCAGCGACTATAGGTAAACAACATGCCTCAGGGGAACCATAGACCTACTCTTCCTACATTTCAACTCAAACATGATCTTGTCTGTGTATTAGCTCTTCAAGCACTTCTGCATGGTTAAGAATATATTCCACTTATATTCAATACATTCAGTTCTTTTTTACCATAACCATTTATAGGCTATATGTCATAGTTGTTCTTACTGTAATCATGAAATGTATTAGGTTATTAGGAGCGTTGTTCGTTCGCTTGTTTGTGTCTCAGACCTGGAGGAAGACCAGGCTGACCTGGTGAACGGGGATGGACTGGTCCAGAACACAGCCGAGGCAGGGGAAGAAGTGACCAAAAACCCAAGAGGAAGAAGTAAGAGACACTATAATATAGCCTATCTATGGTGTTGAAAGTAGAGTAAAATGTGTGTGGTAGGTTTTCACTTATATGGTTCTACTATGATAGATCCTTCGCTTTTATAATGAGCTCAGTTTCCCTCTCTTTCTTTCTTCCTTCATGGTCACTCCCTAGGAAGTCGAAAGTGTCAGAGACGCAGTACGTCAACGAGCTTGATGTAGAGGACGATGACATCATCACAGACGCTCAGCCACCCATCCCCCAGCATTCCCTGTTCTCTGCTCCCATGGGACAGAGCCAGCCAGTGGGGAAGGTGTTTGTAGAGAGGAGCAGTGAGTGTCCCCCTCCCTTCTGTTATTTAATGTTAGCTCTACATGGTAGAGTTTAAGAGTATGGGTTGGTTTCCAGAACACAGATTCATTAACCTAGTCCTGGACTATGAAGCAATTTCAGTGGAAAACCTCCATTGGAAGCGTTACTTGGTGAGGACTAGTCTTGTTTCTGTGTCCGAAAAAATTGGCCTTACATGAATTCTTTGGACCTCCTTTTGTGTCCTGTCTTCTATGTTGGATAATGATGTGTTGTTTAACTTTCAGAGAGGTTTCAAGCTGCCGATCGGTCAGACAGACCGAAGTCCAGCGATCAGGTGGACAACTTCATGGACATCCAGCAGATGTGGACCACCAAGGATGTGTCTGTTAGGGTACATGGTGGCTTCAGGTGAGTCACAGGTGTGTGCGTGTGCATGTGTCTGTTTGAAAGACTGTGTGTTTGTGTGTGTGAATGCTCCCTCTATCTCACGTCGCTATATCTCTCTAATATACAGGGTGATTGGGCTGTTCTGCCACGGCTTCCTAGCAGGCTATGCAGTGTGGAACATCATAGTGATCTATGCCCTGGCAGGAAAACATCTCACTACTCTGCCTAACCTACTGCAGCAGTACCACAGCCTGGCCTACCCTGCACAGTCTCTCTTCTACCTGCTACTGGCTATAAGCACCGTGTCAGCCTTTGACAGGTAAGGAGGGGAGAGAGGGTGGGTGTGTGTGGCACACTGAGGTCAGGCCCAAAATAAATGTGGCCATTGTTGTGAAAATAGGGGAAGTCTGTGGCTAGAGCTAGGAGGTGTTTATTTGTGTGTGTGTGTGTGTACAAAGCACTGTCGTTCTGTTCCATCAATAGACACCCTCACAAACACACACACACACATCTCCTTGCTCTAGCCACAGGCTTACACATTTTATAACAAAGGCCAACTCCAGTGTGCCCCGTCTCTCCCCAGTGTGTGTGTGTCTTTGTGGAGAGACTCATTCTCTTTCCATTTCAGGGTGAATCTGGCCAAAGGCGCCATGGCTATGAGAGAGTTTGTCACCCTGGACCCAGTTGCTCTAGCCTCTTTCTGTGAGTTAAAACATATTTATAGTATGTTACTCTATTCATTCAGGACAGACCGAGCTAACCTGTAAACACTTTGTTTCTCTGGCCTTGGCAAATGGTCATTTCACTGAAGTAACTTTCCCTCTCCTCCTGCAGTGTACTTCTCAGCTCTGGTCCTCTCTCTCAGCCAGCAGATGACCAGTGACCGCATCAACCTCTACCCCAGCGCTAACGGGACCTTATGGTGTGCTAACTAACTGTGTTCTTATTGTCTTGATATTAGCATGTAGTTCTATGTTAGTTCTTGTATATTGATTATCCTACTCAGCAGTATCACTGTTGGAGTCGGAGAGAAGAGAACCCCCTTTTCTTCTGTTCCTCGGACTCCAGCCAAACAAACCAAAAAGCATTGTGACCTTTACCCCCCCTCCCCTCTCCAGGCCTCCTGGGTCAGAGCACCAGATCCTGAACCCGTGGATCATAGTGAACCTGGTGGTGGCTGTGCTGGTGGGAACGGCCTGGATCTTCATCTCCACTAGGCCTGAGATGGACTACACCGAAGGTGAGACTGAAGTTGTGTTTTTTAATTAAACAAACCGCAACTTAACATTTCCACAGACATAGTTCCACAAAAATGGACATGACGTTGACAAAGACTTACTGCACAACAGTCACAATAAACAGAGACTAAATCAAAAAGATGAAGAAAAACAACACCTACTCAGACATACATAAATTGCGACAGACATTGTTTACATGCTCAGTCCTATATGTTACCACGGTTTCAATACTTATTATCTATATATATATTGTTTAAGGTTTTGTATACAGCATACTGATATTGTATACACCATAGAAATATAATTACTAGAAGGGACAAAGCACCTCAGACGGACCACAGCAATTTGACTGGATTGTACACACACTCAGCAACCTTACCGAATGACACACGTTAAAGTCCCTTCAGAGATGTGTGTTTTCATTTTTCATGTGTATAAAAGTGATGATCAGCTTTGTTTTCAGTTGCCTTTAGAAATAACATGGGCTTCCAATCTCTCTCTCCATCTATCCCCAAACCAGGGTTCCTAATGGCTATGGAGATCGAGTCCTTGAGACCAGAGGAGAAATCAGAAATGTCTACTTGAATAGTTTTTTTCCATTTTTGCTTGCACATCTTCTTTTGTACTGTATTTTATCAGCCAACACAAAATGTATACATTGTTTGTGGTAATAATCAGTTTATTTTTGTATGGCCCGAATGTGTGCTTGTTTTTTCTAATGTATTGATTACCATTGAAAATAATAACAATTGTGTCCCACTGAGATGCTTCTATATGTAATTTTGGGGACTTTAAACCAAACATACCATTAGTAGTGTATTGACCTGAAACAGCATGGCTGTGCCTTGTTATATACCACACCATTTAATACAGTGACTTCAGAAAGTATTCTTAAGTCAAAACTGTAACTCGGCCACTCAGGAACATTCATTGTCTTCTTGGTAAGCAACTCCAGTGTAGATTTGGCCTTGTGTTTTAGGTTATTGTCCTGCTGAAAGGTGAATTTGTCTCCCAGTGTCTGTTGGAAAGCAGACTGAACAAGGTTTTCCTCTAGGATTTTGCCTGTGCCCATTCCGATTATTTTTTTAATCCTGAAAAACTCCCCAGTCTTTAATGATTACATGCATACCCATAACATGATACAGCCACCACTATGCTTGAAAATATGGAGAGTGGTACTCAGTATTGTGTTGTATTGGATTTGCCCCAAACATAACACTTTGTATTCAAGACAAAAAGTGAATTGCTTTGCCACATTTTTTGCAGTATTACTTTAGTGCCTTGTTGCAAACAGGATGCATGTTTTGGAATATTTGTATTCTGTACAGGCTTCCTTCCTTTCACTCTGTCAATTAGGTTAATATTGTGGATTAACTACAATGTTGTTGATCCATCCTCAGTTTTCTATCACAGCCGTTCAACTCTGTAACTTTTAAAGTCACCATTGGCCTCATGGTGAAATCCCTGAGAGGTTTCCTTCCTCTCTGGCAACTGAGTTAGGAAGGGCACATGTATCTTTGTAGTGACTGGGTGAATTGATACACCATCCAAAGTGTAATAACTTAATGTGCAATGGGATATTCAATATGTGCATTTTATTTATACCCATCTACCAATAGGTGCCCTTCTTTGCCAGGCATTGGGAAACATCCCTGGATCATTGTGGTTGAATCTGTGTTTGAAATTCACTGCTGGACTGAGGGACCTTACAGATAATTGTGTGTGGGGTACAGAGATGAGGTAGTCATTCAAAAATCATGTTAAACACTATTATTGCACACAGAGTCCATACAACTTATTATATGACTTCTTAAGCAAATTTTCACTCCTGAACTTATTTAGGCTTGCCGTAACAAAGGAGTTGAATACTTATTGACTCAAGACATTTCAGCTTTTCATTTTTATTTATTTATTAGTAAACATTTCGAAAAACATGATTCCACTTTGACATTATAGGCTATTGTGTGTAGGCCCAGGACCAAAAAAAATCTAAATGTAATCAATTTAAAATGCAGACTAACACAACAAAATGCGGAAGAAGTCAAAGGGTGTGAATACATTCTGAAGGCACTGTATACCACACCATTAACCCAGAGCATTACCATACCATTAAATCAAATTCAAGTAAAATTTGTTGCACTCGAACTAGGGCTGGCACAATAATCGTATTGTCGTGTAACCGACAATTATGGACATCAACCGTGAAATTGCAAAAAATTATTGTCATTATCGTCTTAAAACATTAATTGTAGGACGGTGGGATTCAACTTTATTCACAAGTAGATATACAGTGGGGAAAAAAAGTATTTAGTCAGCCACCAATTGTGCAAGTTCTCCCACTTAAAAAGATGAGAGAGGCCTGTAATTTTCATCATAGGTACACGTCAACTATGACAGACAAAATGAGGGAAAAAAATCCAGAAAATCACATTGTAGGATTTTTAATGAATTTATTTGCAAATTATGGTGGAAAATAAGTATTTGGTCAATAACAAAAGTTTCTCAATACTTTGTTATATACTCTTTGTTGGCAATGACACAGGTCAAACGTTTTCTGTAAGTCTTCACAAGGTTTTCACACACTGTTGCTGGTATTTTGGCCCATTCCTCCATGCAGATCTCCTCTAGAGCAGTGATGTTTTGGGGCTGTCGCTGGGCAACACGGACTTTCAACTCCCCTCCAAAGATTTTCTATGGGGGTTGAGATCTGGAGACTGGCTAGGCCACTCCAGGACCTTGAAATGCTTCTTGCGAAGCCACTCCTTCGTTGCCCGGGCGGTGTGTTTGGGATCATTGTCATGCTGAAAGACCCAGCCACGTTTCATCTTCAATGCCCTTGCTGATGGAAGGAGGTTTTCACTCAAAATCACACGATACATGGCCCCATTCATTCTTTCCTTTACACGGATCAGTCGTCCTGGTCCCTTTGCAGAAAAACAGCCCCAAAGCATGATGTTTCCACCCCCATGCTTCACAGTAGGTATGGTGTTCTTTGGATGCAACTCAGCATTCTTTGTCCTCCAAACACGACAAGTTCTATTTTGGTTTCATCTGACCATATGACATATGACATTCTCCCAATCCTCTTCTGGATCATCCAAATGCACTCTAGCAAACTTCAGACGGGCCTGGACATGTACTGGCTTAAGCAGGGGGACACGTCTGGCACTGCAGGATTTGAGTCCCTGGCGGCGTAGTGTGTTACTGATGGTAGGCTTTGTTACTTTGGTCCCAGCTCTCTGCAGGTCATTCACTAGGTCCCCCCGTGTGGTTCTGTGATTTTTGCTCACCGTTCTTGTGATCATTTTGACCCCACGGGGTGAGATCTTGCGTGGAGCCCCAGATCGAGGGAGATTATCAGTGGTCTTGTATGTCTTCCACTTCCTAATAATTGCTCCCACAGTTGATTTCTTCAAACCAAGCTGCTTACCTATTGCAGATTCAGTCTTCCCAGCCTGGTGCAGGTCTACAATTTTGTTTCTGGTGTCCTTTGACAGCTCTTTGGTCTTGGCCATAGTGGAATTTGGAGTGTGACTGTTTGAGGTTGTGGACAGGTGTCTTTTATACTGATAACAAGTTCAAACAGGTGCCATTAATACAGGTAACGAGTGGAGGACAGAGGAGCCTCTTAAAGAAGAAGTTACAGGTCTGTGAGAGCCAGAAATCTTGCTTGTTTGTAGGTGACCAAATACTTATTTTCCACCATAATTTGCAAATAAATTCATAAAAAATCCTACAATGTGATTTTCTCGATTTTTTTTCCTCAATTTGTCTGTCATAGTTGACGTGTAACTATGATGAAAATTACAGGCCTCTCATCTTTTTAAGTGGGAGAACTTGCACAATTGGTGGCTGACTAAATACTTTTTTCCCCCACTGTAGTTTACCCAGTAGCAGTTTTTCATTATTAAATGAGGAGGGTAAAGTTAGTAATCATTTTATGAACAGAACAGCATGGTGGAGAGGAGAAGCTTCCTTTCCAAAAGTTCCAAGCGATCAAAACCATTCATTTTTTAGATATGTTGTATGTATGAGGTATGTCGTAGCTATTTCCAAAGATACATTATGATACATTACAAGCTCAAAACCTAACAAAAATTACAATTATGACAATAACCGCTACCCCAAATTCCATAATCTTCACAGCCCTAACTCGAACCCTAAGTTTAATGTCTTAGGCGCCTTCCCCTGTCTCCTCTGTTGCAGTCTAAACAGCTGTGCCAGTGCGTGCCGTACCTAGCGGGTTGATGCACAGCGGTGCCATGAACACAGTTAAGAGAGCTAACGCTGTTAAATGAATAGAGCGCTCCACAAGGGACAAAGTAGGTGTTATGGAAATGGTTTTCCTTGGTCCCAACAATATCACAGCATAATTCACCATAAAGAGCAGCAGCTGCATGAAGAACATGAACAAATAGAAGGAAATGGTGTGACGGGCGCGACAGTTATCAGAGTTGAAGAGTTCCACGGCTCTGCGGGCCACCTGGTACATGCGTCCGTAGGAGATGGAGAAGGTCAAGATGCAGACGAGGAGCACAGTGATGAAAGTGACATGGTCGAACCACTTCATTGGTAGTCCTCTCATGGTTACGGTCGCACATAGCAGGTTTGGAATGGGTCTGACAAAAGGGGTCTGTCGAGAGAGTAGAATAACCACTCTCACAGTGGCTACAGTCCCAGAAACCACCCAGATTAGTGGCCAGACGCAGACGCCTGGAAGTCATGATGACCAGGCAGCGGAGGCTGTGGCATATGAAGACGAAACGTTCCATAGCCATGAGGGCCAGAGTGAACAGAGAGCTCAGGACACCCATGTTACTGACTCTGAACTGGACCAAGTACCAGCCACCAAACACCAGGGTGTGCCTCGTTAGCAGGCAGCGCAGCACAGTGGATGACATAGCGATAGACACCAACAGGTCACTAACAATCAGGTTCTTCAGCAGAGTGTAGTGAGGCTGCCAGGAGAGGCTATCCAAGCTCTTCAGTCCTAACAGCAGGTAGCTGTTCAACTTTACAGAGGAGAAGAGCTGTGAACAACAAGACCAAGAGGACCGGTGATGTCTCAGTCTGTATGATCTGCCAGAAGAGACACATCGTGGTGAGATGGAGTTGCCTTGTTGAAATTGATGTGCTCTGGTTGAGAGGAGAAAGGAACTGTAAGTCGCTCTGGATAAGAGCGTCTGCTAAATCAGTGTTTAACAACCCTGGTCCTCCAGTACCCCCAACAGTACACATTTTTGTTGTAGCCCTGGACAAACACACCTCATTCAGCTCATTGAGGGCTTGATGATTAGTTGACTAATTGAATCAGGTGTGCTTGTCCATGGCTACAATGAATTGTCTATCTGCTAAATGACTAAAATGTAAATGTTAATTAGTGATAAGTTGCGTCAATTCAAATGGCATTGGAACAAAAAGAGGTCAATAAGCTTTTTGCGCATATAGAACATTTCTGGGATCTTTTATTTCAGCTCATGAAACATGGTACTAACACTTTACATGTTGGGTTTATATTTTTGTTCAGTGTATGTTAGCTAGCTAAGTTAGCCATGTTATGAAAACAACGCATCTACTGTTGACATCACGATACGATTTGAAAACACTAGTTAGCAAAATGGTTTGTAACTTTGGTTGCATGCTGACAGTGCTTTCATGCTGACAGTGCATTCAGCCATCTAGTGGCTAGCCACACTACAACCTTAATTTTACCAGGTTCCAGTTAACTAATTGTAATGCCAGTCCACCACAACATACCCGAGTCTCCTGATTAGCAAGGGATTGTCTGTGTTGTTTAATTTAATTGTATATAAAAAACACAGTTTGCGATCATTGTGAAGGAATTTCGCCAGTGGTTAGAAGGGGGAAATGGGTTTCCCCGCAAAATGTGTCCGAGGTTGCAACAAGTAACTAAGGGGGGCGGGGCTTAGCGAAGGGTCTATTACGGTAAAATCTCCCTCTGTTTTTTTTATGCGACCACGTTTTATAAAAACACTTAAATATCTGATCCGAATTCAGATTGAAAGATGTCTGCAGAAGAATTGGGTGTTAGCTACAGTATGACATGACACTTTGAGTTTGAAAACATCTCTTTTGATTATTGAACTACAGTAAATGAAGTGGATTTTAACCCAGTAAAATAATTATAGCAACGGAATGACATCATTGCCAGTTTGCAACAGCAGGAACATAATCCTGCAGCAACAGGAAATGTGAATTATTAGGGGGATTATAACTAATGGAAATGTTTGTAGGGTCTGACATTTAAAAGTGGAAAAATTACAAACTTCAGAAGCCTTTTTAAACCTCAAATACACTACAAGTGTTCTGCAACAGGGTGATCATATTAAGATACTAAATCTCTATCTGCTCTCCTGTCTTTATCATTATTTGCACTACTTATGATCCACCTCCAGTTTTGTCATTGCCCAAAATATGTGTGCTGTTCGATTATTATTTTTGTATGCACCATTGCTTCCTCCCTCTAATCACTGAGTTATCTGGATAGGTAATAATCAGCTTTCCACTGAATTGATTTAGCCAATTGTGCCATGCCAGATCAATGGTTACTTCAGTAGCTAGTAACCTTTTGTAGATAGATATTTTTTCAGGTTCTGTGCGTTCTGATTTATCCATGCGCTCTGAGATGTATTGCTCTGGCCTCACTAACTGTGCAGGCTTTGCAGTAGAACACGGAGTGATGATGACGCTGCCGTAGACGTGGTAGCTATAACGTATGTGTAGTCTTTCTTTAGCTAGTTATCTTAACGTTTTTTTTTTTAAACACCAACAAACATGCTGGACTTTGCGATATTTGCAGTGACTTTTGTCATCATTCTGGTCGGCGCAGTCCTCTATTTGTATCCAGTAAGTCAATGCCTATGCTTATATTAGCAACATTGTATATACACCGATGTCATTAAGGCTACTTGCAAGCTGCTAACTTTGTGCACAGTTTTATAGTGACATGACAGTTAAAAAGTCCCTGGACATTTTATGCATCTACCTTTAGCACTCAAATGTTTCAGCAGTTTGGGTGAATTATAGAACATATGGCAAAGGTGTGGACTGTGGATTGGACAAATATACTTTTTTTAAAAAGCTCACGTTTTTAGAGGTTACTGCCATGGACTTAGAATATGTAAAACCCACAGCATTTCTTGTCATGTTTAATTTATGATATGTCTCTCTTGAAACTGAAAGTAACATGCTTGATTCATTTTTATCAAGTCATCAAGAAGTGCTTCTGGTATCCCAGGTCTCAACCCTACAGAAGAGAAGTGAGTAGCCTATGACCAGATATGTTTTATGACTTTCTGAGTGCTGTCTCTCTTTAGCACTCAGCTAAGGTCACCACACTTGACCTGAGCCTGTATTTATAAAGCGTCTCTGTAGGAGTACTGATCCAGAATCAGATCCCCCCTGTCTATTCATCTTCACATAAAAGGCTAAACTGATCCTAGATCAGCACTCTTACACTGAGAAGCTTTCTGAATACGAGCCCTGGCCTGACCTTGGTTAATATTGGTTTATTCGTCGCATTCTCTTAATCTAGGGATGGAAATCTACAAGACATAGTGAACCGAGGCAGTCTGCATGAGTTCCTGGCAAGTCTACATGGACAGTTTGGTCCTGTGGCATCCTTCTGGTTTGGAGGACGCCCTGTGGTCAGCTTGGGTTCAGTGGACCAGCTACGGCAGCACATCAACCCCAACAGGACTAGTGAGTACTTGGGAGGGAGGGAAACTATTGGGGCAAAGGGAAACAGGTGCTCTGTTCTTACTAACATACCACTTAAAATTCATGCTTAATTGATTGCACCATTGTAAGTGGAATGCAGGGATAGATAGACATTGTAACAGATTCAAGTGATTTCCGTTATACATTTACAGTGTTGTCTTGAAATTAAGAAATTGTAACATATTTTCCACTGTGACATCTTCTACCCTTACTTGTAGCGGACTCATTTGAGACAATGCTGAAGTCGTTGCTAGGGTACCAATCAGGAATGGGTGGAGGGGCCACAGAGACAGTAATGAGGAATAAGTTGTATGAGAGTGCCATCAACAACACCCTGGAGAAAAACTTTCCCCTGCTGCTGAAGGTTTGCCTTTTGCACAATGGCTCATTTGGCTGCTTTTAAAAATATTTGGCTGTAGTATTCTGCAATACTTTCTTATGTTTTTGTGTATCCATTAGTAATTGTTTACTCCAAAAGCTTTTTGTGCTCACTTCCCTGGGATGTTATAGTTCATTGACACACACACTCTCTCTCTCTCTCTCTCTCTCTCTCCCTCCCTCCTCCCCCCTCCCTCCCTTGTGTCCTGTTCTAGCTGGTGGAGGAGTTAGTGGGGAAGTGGCTGTCTTTCCCTAAGGACCAGCACACGCCCCTCTGTGCCCATCTGCTAGGATTGGCCATGAAGGCTGTCACTCAACTCGCTCTGGGTGACCGCTTCCGGAATGATGCTGAAGTCATCGGCTTCCGAAAGAACCACGAGGCAGTGAGTGAGCAGTCACCGTTTCTGGTGAAAATATGCCCATTACGACCTGTGTTGTTTGCAGGTTTTCACTGATAATTCCCTTTGACTTGTCAGATCTGGTCGGAGATCGGAAAAGGCTATTTGGACGGTTCCATGGAGAAGAGCCCCAGCAGAAAGGAGCACTATGAGAGCGGTGAGTGAGAACTAGTTCACTGCTATGGATCATATGTGTTACCTGTACATCTCGGCATTAAGAAAACTTCCACTTCCTTACTGAATGTGTCTGAAATAAAAAGTCAGAGTATCTCCCTATGTGTATAAATTCTCTGTCCTCATGCTAAGTACATTATGCTTGTTTACAGCGCTGGCAGAAATGGAAACAGTGCTGATGTCTGTGGCTAAAGAGAGGAAAGGACAAAGGAGTCAGACAGCGTTTGTGGACACTCTTCTCCAGTCCAACCTCACAGAGAGACAGGTGATGCACAGATTATTTGATTATAAGGACAACAGACTCATTGAGGCAGAGCATAGAGTGTCCTGTTGCTGTTATTCAAGTGTAGAGGAAAATAAAACTTCCTTCCTACTTTTGTTTTAATGAATGATTGTTTTCATGGTTTCTCTTTTGTAGGTGATGGAGGACAGCATGGTATTCACACTGGCAGGTTGTGTCATCACAGCTAATTGTGAGTACTAGTAATAAATAGATTATACGTAGTTGCCTATCTATGTCATAACTTGCGGCCTCATGGTGTATCCAATCGTCAATTTTTTTCTGAGAGAATAAAATCATACATTTGGTTAGTATTTTGTCAGAAAATCTCTCTCTCACAAAGTGTTTATGTTTTTCGTTGTGGTTGTAATATTTTCCCAGTGTGCATCTGGGCAGTACACTTCCTGTCCACATCAGAGGAAGTTCAGGAGAAGCTGCATCAGGAGCTGGAAGATGTTCTGGGCTCTGAGCCTGTATCTCTGGATAAGATCCCACAGCTCAGGTGACCTCTGACTCTGTCTGACAGCCAAGTAACATCAACGATGTGATGCAGTGTAACAGAGGTGTTTCAGATCCACTCTTGCATGATGTGTACCTTATCTGAGACCTGAAGACTGGTGTGCTTCCTGAGCTAATGCCTAAGCTAACAGGGGCTAACAGCCTTGTGGCCCACAAGACACCCGGGTTCGAACCCTGGTCGGTCACAGCAGAAGGGGCAGGTATCCTCATGGTAGCATGTCTTCAAGGTATATTTATAGACATATATTTGATAGGCATGATAAAATGTATCTTCTATACTATAGGTACTTCCAGCAGGTTTTGAACGAGACTGTGCGGACAGCCAAACTGACGCCCATCGCAGCCCGGCTCCAGGAAAATGAAGGGAAAGTCGATCAGCACATTATTCCTAAAGAGGTATCTTATTCTCCTCTTCCGTACTTAGTCCCTTTATTATCTACATCTCACTGTCACAGTCAGCAAGTGCTTGTGGATTTAAAATTAACAACTGAATTTTGAAGTTTAAAGTGAATAATGAAAACACTTTATTCCTATGTTTTCTTTTCAGACACTGGTGATCTATGCCCTTGGGGTAGTCCTACAGGATGCAGACACCTGGAACCGTCCCTACAAGTGTGTTCATATGTATTTTCCTTGGAACCTTTTGCCACCTATAGAGGCCATTTTTGCCGGGGTTTTTGGTACCAAGTTTGAATTCTTGCACTTTGTCCATTCAGGTTTGACCCAGACCGATTCACAGAAGATTCAGCCAGGAAAAGCTTCTCTCTGCTTGGATTCTCAGGGAACCAGGCCTGTCCTGAGCTGAGGTAACGGGGATGAGAAAGCATAGTGGCGTGCACTTGAGATTTAACCAAGGGGCTAGGGCATTTTCTGGTTGTAATTACACAGGAGCAACTTATCAACATCAAAGGAAAGGAAATGGAGAGGGACTGTCACTACCAGGCAAATAATAATGATGTGGGCTTGTTACTAACTTTTTACACAACACCATTTCTCCACCTTTTAGGTTTGCGTACACAGTGGCCACTGTCCTCCTCAGCACTGTGGTGCGCCAACTGAAGCTGCATCAGGTGAAGGGACATGTGGTAGAGGCCAGATCTGAGCTGGTGTCCACGCCTAAAGATGACACATGGATCACTGTGAGCAGAAGAAGCTAACTAACAGTGGACATTTGTCTCAAACTCCATCTTTGGAAGAGGAACGGAGTTATTTGGGAAAGTACTTGTCAGTGTTGTTAGCTCAGGTTCTAGACCGAGTGGAACTGTTAAAATAACTGTAAACATGATGGTGAGCTTTGTAGGGCTACTTGTCAGTCAGCTCTTGAAGATGGTTTTGAGTAGCTCAAGTCAGTAACAATGGCGACACGGTCATTTGAGCTACCACCTGAAGTAGCTTTTTGTCCCCCCTATTTCAATATGAGGATCATTACCTATCTTTTCAAGCTGCATGACCATTGATATTTTTGTCTTAAACCTTGCCTTAAACCACATGCTGCCCAAGTGAAGGCTATTTTATCTCTGCTCTTGGACTTCTGAACAACATTCCAGCTGAACTGCCTTCCAAAACACGTGGTCTCCACTCCCCCAGATACATGGCATTTAGACAGTTCATCCTTTAATAAAGTTTACACTACTTGTGTGTTAGGATAGGAATATAATATTTTGCACATTTGTTGCAGCCACCCGGTTGTGAGCGTATCCTGCATCTGTCAAGAGGTCTAGGCCATTATTGTCAACAAGTGCTCACTCTGTATCTGCAGGGTCTCTGATTCAATCCCCCAGCCCTGTTTCCCCTGTATCGCTTTGTTAGCATTGATTGTTTAAAATGTGTAATACTTTAACATTTAAATAATATCAGTAACATCTGGATTTATTAACAGCCTTTTTCATGTGGTATTGTTTCCTTTCAAAACAGAATCTTGAGGTTTTCTCATAATTTACACCAGTCACAATGTAAATAGGCAAGGAATTGAAAGAGCAGAGTTCTAGGTATCACATCCACTTCCGTTTATTATTCAATTTGTCACGGATTGTCACACTCTCCGTCATAGTTGGGATGCCCAACGCCACCTCTGCATGAGCGGTGGAGAGGCTGGGATCTGGCTTGCATTGATTGATAAAGATGTGAAAATGGCGGAGTTACAAATGCTTTTGGAAGAGGAGATTCCAGCTGGACGTAGTGCATTATTAGATAGTTTTACTAATTTGGAAAGAGTTGCCGAGTATTGCGAAAGCAACTATGTTCAGGTAATAATCATTTTATAACATTATCAATTATACATTCTACGAGTATCATCTTTGACGGTGGGCGAAGTGATGGCTACGAGCTATGCCGAGGAGGTGCAGCGACTCAACTGCAAGGGTGCTCCTGTTAGCACGAGCAAGCTAGGGTATATCTAGCTAGCTAACCTTAGTTGGCTACTTCATGTGGAACGTAGATAGCTAGCTATGTTTTTCCTAATATGAAAACATTGGTTGCCGTTCTCCAACCGTCATACATGTATCAAACGTTTATTTAGTTGCTAGTATTTTGACTAACTTGACTTCATTAGCTATTTACCTCCAACCAAATGATGCTTGCTAGTTAGTTAGCTGTGCTAACTAGTTGAGCTAGCACGAATGATCTGGGCACACCAGGCACAGCTGGTTTCATGATTGACAGTGTCGTGATGGGGTACACAACAAGGTATTCAGCTAAGGTAAATAAGTAATGAATTTAATTGAATATCAAATGATGGGACACGTGATCTGATACCAGAAGTAGATCGAAGAAGCTACAAGTAAACGATTTATGACTATAGAAAACGGGCTAGGTAGCTAATTCCAACTAGCCACGGTTTCTAGTTAGCTGCACTGCTAGCAGCCATTGCTGTCAAATTCTCCAGTGGTAGGATTTTGAAATTCCGGACTTGTGTCAACATTTAGCTAGCTGTCAACATTGGTCGTGAAGAAAATATATCTATCCTGTGTGGCACTTTTAAGCGTTCTTCTCCTGCCAATACGTAACGTTACAGCCTTATGATGTGTGCCAAAATAAGTCACTGCAGATTGGAAAGGACATCCTGTATCATGAATGCAGAACTTCTTGTACTACTGACTGTAGAGTGGGAAAATTTGTGTTTTATAGACTGTACTGGTGGCTCTGACAGTGGCAGAACAAGCAAAATTGTTAACGTTAGTCATGCCATGAAGTACATTTTTCCTAATGTAAAGTGATGTTCTGACACTGAGTGTGAAACGTTTGGCAATTTGTCATTCGTGCCACAGCCCTGGAACTAGAGGTCTTCACGGGTCCAAAAAGTTGGACCTGTTCCGAAATGGACCTGCTTTCCCACCCTGACCCGATATGCATAAATTCATTACAAAAATATAGAGACCCGTTCTGAACGGACCCGAGGACAACTAGACCCGTTCCATATAGACCCGGTCGATTCCAGGTCCAATCTGATCCAAGTGATGGAAGCAGCAGAAATTCATGTTTAATTAACTGGAGCTGATAAAAGCCAAGAAGAGGGAGAGAGGTGCTGCTATAGCAGGCGGGGGAGGGGCATACTGTGAGCGAGTGACATGGGGAGGGAGGGAGAGATGAGACAGCAACCATCCAAGCCGACTCGCGCTATAGTAGACTAATAGCTGCCATAGCAAGGTTATGTATCATCAAATATGATTATGTAGTACCTGTCTTGGACTGCATTAAACCGGGAGAAGCTAACTGAGGCTGCAGTGCATGCACTTTCTCATCCTACAGTTACAAATAACTCCATTCAGAATATTAAGTAGCAGCCTGCCTGCCTGTTGGCTCTTGGTCGTTGTAACCTATTCTTCTCCTTTAACTTTTTATTCCATAATTTTCATTCCATCTTCCATTGATTCGATATCTCCTAACTTTTGCAACACACAGAGCAAGGCTCTATGACTGTAGCCTATTGCCACTTTGATGACTTATGATTGATTGGCCAACAACAAGCTATATGCATAAATTATACAATTTCTCTCTCTACTGCAGCAGTCGCGTTCGGATCTGTACGGGTCCTTCCTAACAAGTCAGTTAAAATTACACATATCCGAGACCCGTGACAATCATATCAGATCCGACCCAGACCTGTGAAATTATAAAAAATTCTGGATCCGGACCTTCTCGGGTATTCGGGCACAGGTGGATCTGTGAAGACCTCTACCTGAAACATCCATCCCTCTTGCCCTACAACATTTTCCGGACTGCTGTCAGTGTAGTCACCAACCACCACGACCACATTCATGGTCAAATCAAATTTTATTGGTCACGTACACATACATTCAGTGGCCAGTTTATTAGGTACTCTCGTCTAGTACTTGGTCGGACCCCCTTTGCCTCCAGAACAGCCGGAGTTCTTTGTGGGAATGTAAACGTTACTCAGTTGGTATCAAGGGATCTAACATTTGCCAGGAAAACATTCCCCACACCATTACACCACCGCCACCAGCCTGTACCATTGACACCAGGCAGGATGGCGCCATGGACTCATGCTGCTTATGCCAAATCCTGACTCTGCCATCAGCATGACGCAACAGGAACCAGGATTCGTCGGACCAGGCAATGTTGTTCCACTCCTCAATTGTCCAGTGTTGGTGATCGTGTGCCCACTGGAGCCGCTTCTTCTTGTTTTTAGCAGATAGGAGTGGAACCCGGTTTGGTCATATGCTGCAATAGCCCATCCGTGACAAGGACTGACGAGTTGTGCCTTCCGAGATGTCGTTCTGCACACCACTGTTGTACTGCGCCGTTATTTGCCTGTTTGTACTGCGCCCCTGCCTGTTAGCTTGCACGATTGTTGCCTCTCTACCTCTCATCAACAAGCTGTTTTCGCCCACAGGACTGCCGCTGACTGGATGTTTTTTGTTTGTCAGACCTGTCTCTGTAAACCCTAGACACTGTCGTGCGTGAAAAGCCTAGGAGGCTGGCCGTTTCTGAGATACTGGACCTGACGCACCTGGCACTGATGATCATACCACGCTCAGTTGCTTAGGCCACTTGTTTTTCCCATTCTAAAGTTCAATCGAACAGTAACTGAATGCCTCTATGCCTGTCTGCCTGCATTATATAGCAAGCCACGGCCACGTGACTCACTGTCTGTAGGAGCGAACCATTTTCATGAACGGCCACTGTGTATTTTGCAGATGTTATCGCAGGGCAGCGAAATGCTTATGTTTCTAGCTCCAACAGTGCAGTATAGCTAACAACACAAAACAGTACACACAAATATCAGAATGAGTCATGTCAGTCCGGTGTATATGTATATAAATAGTGTAATGTGTAATGGTGTGTATGGACAGTATATGAATAGCAAAAGTGTGTACAGCAGTAGTTAAATAGGATGAGCCATGACTAGAATACAGTATATACATATAAAGTGGGTAAAATGGTATGTAAACATTATTAAAGTGACCAGTGTTCAATCGTCCTGGCACTGAATGCGCAATCACATTATTGGGTATAGTTAATAATTAACATGACTAAGATGTCTTGACTTGTGATCTTTCTTCTGCTTCTGCCCAGCTGTGATCATGACTCATTCTCACACACACGACTCAAGCACAGACTCACTATTTTATTTATTTATTTTTAAATATTTTTGGGAGCTTATGGCACCTGGTATTCCCAGGCGGTCTCCCGTCCCAGTACTAACCAGGCCCGACCCTGAACAGGCGTGTTCTGGGTGGTATGGCCACAAGCATATATTTAGTAAAAAATGTTCTCCCTCAATTAGGTCCCTTGGCTCATCTCTGCAACTCCTCAATGGACTCGGGAGAGGCGAAGGTCGAGTAATGCGTCCTCCGGCCGCCTACGTCTTATCACACTGCTCGCTTAACCCGGATGTCAGGCGCACCAATGTGTCGGAGGAAACACAGTTCGACTGACGACCTTGCAGGCGTCTGGCCCTGTCACAAGGGCTAGAGCATGATGAGCCAAGGAATGCCCCACCGGCTAAAACTTCCCCTACCCCGGACGGCGCTTGGCGGTCACGGCCGGTTGTGACACGACTCAGCACTACGGTGCAGTGCTTTTGACCGCTGCGCCACCCAGGACTCAATATATTTAATTAGGCTAATCTGAGATTGTTCAATAAAAGTCTGCTGGTTCCCCAATAGGCCTAGCCTATATAGTTGGTCACAGAATGGATCACTGTTCTTTTGTTTTAGATTAGATTAGTCACGTGCACAGGGTCGCAGATGTAATTGCAGGGTACAGTGAAATTCTTAAGCTCCGAGCACCAACAGTGCAGGTAAAAAAGAGAAGTGAATGAAATAATAATAATAATAATATACATATTTACAACTGTAGCAATGATAAATGTCCATAGGGGGGTGGGGCCAGGGTAAATGTCTGTTGTGGGGGGCTGACAGTATGCTCTCGATGGTGCTCCTGTAGAAAACTGTGAGGGCCCTCTGGGAGTCGCTGTCGTACCTTTTTCACCACGGTGTCCGTGTAGTTTGACCATTTCCCTGTGATGTTTTTGACCATCTCCATTGATGAGGACAGCCTGGTTCCTCCTGAAGTCCACAATCAGCTCCTTTGTTTTGCTGAAGTTGAGAGAGAGGTTGTTTAACTGGCACCACGCCGTCCGAGTGCCTACCTCCTCTCTAGGCTGTCTCGTCGTTGTTGGTAATCAGGCCTACTACTGTCGTGTAGTCAGCAAACTTGATGGAGTTGGAACTGTGTGAAGCCACACAGTTAGGGAGAGGTTAGATTGAAGTCCTCTGGTCTGCCTGATGTAGGCCTATTTGTCAGTTATTCTTTGCTAAAGTTTGAGTGATTTGTATAAGCAACGCCTATTTTCCTCCACCTGAGTTAATTGCAGGTTGGCTATAAATCAAAAATGATCTGATGAATGCTGTCAGTTGATCTTGAGACTACTACAAGTGTGAGAGGTTGTGTGCTCTTGTCATCCCAGTGCACTACAACTGCACCTTTCTTTGATTACTGACAGATAACCTGTCTGTCTTCATGCTTGAGAATGGATGTAATTCCTTAGTGGTGCTTTTGACTCCCCCGTAAGGCATGCAGGTGTATTTGTGGACTGTGGAATTGGCGACTGAGGCTGCCTAGTTTTCACTGTTGTTAAAGCGCATCTGAAGGCAATAAACAACTTCTCTGATAGAAAACGGCCTATGTGGCATCGATATTAGTCAGACACATTTATTCTAGTGTCAAAATTGACTACAAAGTGTAAATAGGATAATTTTGTTCATAAAGTCAGTCTCGTCCAAAACTGAGTTTTGTAAGTGAGTTCGTCATGACGTACTTGAGGGTTGGGTTTTGATTTCAACAATGTTCACTTGCCCTCTAACACAGGATACACAGCTGTGGTGATTGCGCTCTATCCAATCCTACTGCAGACAGTGAGACAGACCTACCCGTCAGTGCACCGGATCTGACTTTGTTTACATAAGACAACACGTCGCATATTTTTTTACTTGAGAAATACTGCACCAAACACCTTGGCTAGATGTAAAATTGCGCGACTAAAACCTCAGCAAAAACTCAAGAAATATGTAATTAATTGAAGTTATCTTAGAATCATTTACTATTTTGAAGAAGTAATACTGGCTTTGTTCCTATGGTGTCTCATGGGGGACAATCATCAGTAGCTGCCACATCGAACCACACCCCCAAGACCGAAATCTATTATTTTCTTAATGAGCAGCAGAGAAACACATGCCAGAATCCGTGCGTTCAGTCGATATTTAACACTTCAAAATGAAGGGTGTGATGACTGATCTACCATCCATGGAATTGAGGGCAGATGGGGAGGGTAGAGGGTTGGCCTTTGAGAAAAGTAATGTCATACATGACATACTGACAACAAGGGAAGTCCTGGTCAGAAAAGGAAGGAAAGGTTCATCTCCAGGAAACTCTGTTTCCCTCTGAAAACAGATGGCCTTGACTTGCCTAGTCATCCTTCAGCCCCTGCAAGATCCTATTTATATGATGTCGATGCTGTCCTTTTTGGCTTGTTTTGCTATAGCCTCTACTCGCTCTTCTCTGTTACTGATGTCTATCTGTTTATCCTCTCCCTCTCTCCCTCTCCCTTATTTTTTCTCTTCTCTCCCTTCTCAGTCACCAGATAAGCACAGAGCGTTGGAGGAGACTAAGAACTACACCACCCAGTCCCTGGCCAGCGTAGCCTACCTGATCAACACATTGGCCAACAATGTCCTGCAGATGCTTGACATTCAGGCCTCCCAGCTACGCCGCATGGAGTCCTCCATCAACCACATCTCACAGGTACGGCTGCCTGGAAGTGGAACACGCACTGTATACACACACATCCATTAGCCTAAGAATACCTGATTCGAAACGATAGGCCTAGTTCAAAAAGGTGTCTTGTTCAAGTCTCTCTTAAGAAATAGGCTAACTGTATTTCTTCCCCCCTTGTGCGGCCCCAGACAGTGGACATCCACAAAGAGAAAGTGGCCAGGCGGGAGATTGGCATCCTGACCACCAATAAGAACACCTCTCGCACACATAAGATCATTGCTCCGGCCAATCCAGAGAGGCCGGTGCGCTACATCCGCAAGCCAATCGACTACAGCCTGCTGGATGACATGGGCCACGGAGTCAAGGTAGGGAGCAGTGGAGTCCGGGCATTGACGGTTACCGACTGGATTCCTGATGATAGTAGTACATTTTATTTTTGTACTGGAGTGAGTTTTCATCAACCTTTTGTAGCACTAAGATCACGGACAAACAATGATCTTAGTGCGACAAACATTTTGAGAAACTCCCCCCCTGTTTGATACAAAGACAGTAGTAGGCCCTTGGGATAAGCACAAGGGTGTGGTGGTAATGGTGTGAGTCACTTTGAATAGGACAGTGTGTGAATTGTTCGTTGCTTGCCTATAACATTGCTACATGTGTTTCTGTTCATGTGCATTTTCTACCTATTTTCTCACTTAGTCACTAATCCTCCTTTCTCTTTCTCTCTCTTTGCTTCACTTATTTGCCTTTAAAATGAACCTAGTGGTTGCTAAGGTTTAAGGTAAGGATTTCTAACGAAATGTAAACCCTAAAAACAAAGTTAGTATGCGTGTATGACCAGAGTGTGTTGTCTGATCCCAGGTTATGTTGTGTTGCTCTGTTGACTAGTACTTCCCTGTTGTTGTTTTGTAACCTCTCTCACCGTGTCCTGTAGGCCAGTGCTCAGAACGTGAAGGCCGGAGCCGCAGGTCTCCCTCGCACCAACCCACCTACACAGAAGCCACCCAGCCCACCCATGTCAGGGAAGGGAACCATTGGGTATGTAAACGTGGCAGGTACCACAGCCCCTGTCCATGTCCTCGAGAAAAACATGCTTTAAGTCTCGGCAACCACGTTCAGACATCTTTATACATGTTCATCAATGGGCAAGATGTGATCATACAGGCACCAGGTGTCCCTTTGTACTACAGACTCCTTTAGTGTCCCTGTGCTCCTCCTAAGCCCCCTATGGTGGGCTATGGACCAGGCTTCCCACTCACCACCCTTACAACTCCCAGCAGCGACCTTTAGTGACATTTATTTAAGGTCCGGAGCAGACCTCTTTGAAAAGGTCAAAGCTAGCCTCTGGCAAATGATATGCTGTTTGATGATGGAATGAATTTCTTCAGAGATGTGTGTGTGGACATTCCAGTGAATGGGTATCTTAAAATCTGTATATTGATATTATGGGCTACTGTTATTGTTGCTCTGTCCTGTTGTGTCCCTGTCCAGTTTGTATCCCCCTCTACAGACCTGTCCATAACAGTAATGTATGAAATGGTTTATAACATTGTGTTTTATGTCTCTCCTAAAGTGTGTGTGTGTGACCTTCAAACATGTCCTCCCTGAAATGAGACGCATGTCGGTCGTCAATGACACACTGCCCTAGTCCAGTCTCTGGTGTAGAGGAGGCATCTGTCTGTGGTGTTTTGGTTGCTTTTGGCCCCCCCCCCCATATGTGTGATGTCGTGACTCCTCCCCCCTCAACTCGAATTCAGGCTGTTCATGCTCTCACATTTACATGTACATTTTAGTCATTTAGCAGACGCTCTTATCCAGAGCGACTTCCATGGCAACAGCTCTCAAAGTTCCATCCTGTAAACAAGAACAGGGGGAGAATATACTTGGCAGCTCATCCATACTTTGAGGCTTTTTATTCCACTGAAGCACATCAATAGACATCATTGTCCTCGGTTGATGTCGGGCTGTGTAAGAACTGAAGCAGCAGCTGTGGACACGACTGATGCATTGAAAGCCTTTTCCCACCTACACCCCATTTTGAGTTTGCACTGGTTCTCTTTTATTTCTTTTTGTCCTCCTTTTCTTTCTCCCCCCCTCCCCCTCTTCACTTGTGGATGTTAAACTCCTCTCATACCCCTCCCCTCGCAGGCGCCACTCCCCCTATAGGACGCTCGAGCCGGTGCGTCCTCCCGTTGTCCCTAACGACTACGTCTCGAGCCCGACGCGCCATGGCAACATGGCGCCCCCACAGCAGAGCCCTGCACGCACTGCATCTGTTAATCAGAGGAACCGCACGTACAGGTACCCCGCCCCGCATGCTCTCAGCACACCGTTAGCTAAAAACAGGCCTAGAACACACTTCGAGCGGCCCTGGACTCACTGAACAGACACGCTTTGATTCTACTGCCCTGTAGGGAAGATCTGCTGCAATAGCTTGTGGACACTGTAGCTACATGGCACTAAACTTCTTTTTTTCCCAAACCTACCCGCACTTTGAATAGGCACTACACCAAGCACAGAGAACAAACGTACAGCTCAGATAGACATTTATTCAAATATGTTTCTCTTTTCCAAGGAATGTATTTTTAGCACCTGCGTAACAGCAGAGGAAATTCAGATTAGATAAGCGCCAGCAGCTCTGGGTGTCACTGAGGCTCCTACCAGGCAGTGAGAACAAGATCTTTAGGACTACATGGCAGAGTATCTGCCACTAGAGAATTGAAGCTTGGGCTTTATAATACAACTGATCCCTTTTCTCTGTCAGAACCCTCTCACTTTCCTTCTGAGCTCATTATTACGTTTGAAACTGACATTGAAACTAATAGTAGCAATGGTTGACCTTGGCTTAAATTAAACACTGTTCTTTCAGCTCAACCTCTCTATCTATGCGTTGGTCGTTCCATCCATCCATCCTTCCAGTTTCTCACACATTCCCTGTCTCCAGTCTCCTCGTCTTTATTCTCGCCTTGGTTTTCTTCAGATGCCTCCAGCTTTGTCGCGCCTCTCTGTCTTTGTCACGTCATGTCTCACTAATCGACCACCGCTAAATGTCACGTTGTAATTTGTGATGTTTTGTTGTTCATTTCTTTATTGCTGTACATGTCATCTCAAAGCAGAGCTGTTCATTTAAATCCAGTCAGTGCTGGGTGGGTGGGGGCAGGATTTTGGTCCAGGAGAAACTCTGGTTTGGTAGGTTGTGCTTGATACCAATAGGGCTCTAAGGACTGGTTTCCTGCACACAGATTAAACCTAGCGCTGGACAAAAAATCACAGTACTTTTTAGTCCAGGACTAACTTAATCTGTGTCTGGGAAACTGGCCCTACAAAGTATGTAACCTCTAATCTAGACGGTAAATGACTTAAGAACCAATGCCAGCGGGTGTGGTGTGGGTTATCTGATGGGTTATGTGATGGGCTGTGTGACGTCATTAGCAGTGGCAGCAGTGGAGGCAGCCACCCCAGCAGCAGCAGCCGCAGCAGCAGCAGAGAGAACAGCGGCAGCGGCTCTGTGGGCTTGCCTATCGCCGTGCCAACGCCTGGCCCGCCCCCCACAGCATTCCCAGGTAAGGTCCGGCCCCATGCCCTGCCCACTGTGTCTAAGCTCCGCCAACTACTACCTCTCGAAAGAGCAATACTGTCTGACTGCTTTAAACTCTCTCCTTCCTTCCCCCTTGATAGTGTCTGAGCACCTGTCTTTATCTCGTCTCCTGTCTTTCCTTCTCCTTTCCTTTCCTCTTTTCCGCTGCCTTCTACCCTTTCCCACCTGCTGATGGTGCAGGTACCGCCCCTGCCCTTCCCAACCCTGCTAAGCCACCTCCCACTACCACCACTACTCCCGTCCCACCTGATGGTCTCCCTGGCCTTTCTCTATCTCCCAACCCCTCCCCCACCCCCCCTCCTGAGGGTCCACCCGTGCCCCCTCCCCCACCCCAGCTCCCCCACTGCCGTCACTAGCACCGGCCCTGCTGCTTTCAGCACCCCCGCACAAGGTGAGTGTGTCCCCCACCACCACCTCTGCATCCCGTCCATCTCTCCCATCCCAGGACCTGTATATGTCTGTGTACCAGCAGGGTTGTTGTCACGTGGGCCGGTCGTTCTCCACTTGTGTTCTCCACTCCTGAGACCTTGTGTGTCTGCATCATCAGAGTTCCTCCATCAGCCTCCCTCTCACTGTCTGATCTGTCACTCTGTCTTTTCCTCTGGGTGTCTCTCTATCTTTCTCATTCCCTTCTTAGGGCAACTCTCTCCCATCGATCCCAGTCACCACCTGCATGCCATCCTCACACCTTGTGCATGAGTTAAATTGTCCTTGTGATCTTACAGTAAGTGATGTAACAGTTTATGGCTGAAAGGGGTCTTTGACTTGAAATATGCCATGATGATAAGACGTCTGAATACCAAAAACAGCAAAGTGTTTAAATCGATCCCATGAATGAAGTGCATCATGTGACGGGAAACAGAAGTGATTGATAAGTTTAGTGACATAGCTACACCGTACCAAAATCTCTCTCTGGTTCCCCTTGTTGTCTGTACCCCAGGTGCCCCCCAGTTCTTCAGCATGAACCGACCGGTGCAACCACAGAACCCTCCTGCGGTGGGGGGGTCTCTGCCGTACCGCCGGCCCGCGTCAGTGACGGGCCAGCCCAACTCCAACATGCCCCTGGCCCTGGCCCTGAACCAGCCCAATGGAGGACCCCACTTCAACCAGGTCCCAGGTAACAGCCTTGACCAGCAACATAATATCACTCCTACCAGAACGCAAATGGGCTTTTGTGTTTAGAGATCTTTCTCATTTAGATTGTCTGGTTTGGATCCTTGAGCGTTTGGGTGCCAGGTCCATCCTGTAACTCATTTGTGGAAACAAAATTTATACCGGCCCAAATTATTTCTGTTACTTGGCTAAGAGTTTAGTAAAAAAACATGAAATACAAGCTGACAACGGTTTTCAGTTCTTGTGGAAGCAAACTGTCATTTTGTGAGTTTCCAGAACCTCACTAGAGTATTGAATTCATACATGAAAACCCCATTTGATTTCAGCAGACAGGCGAACCTATGGGAAGGCACAAAGCGCCTAACTCTCGGCAGCTCGCTGTCTTTTGTGAAAGGATTTCTGCTCTTGATTTAGCCCTTTTTAATGCCTAGTCTGCCTACTGATCTAACTGGCTTCATGTTCTAAATGCTAATTCCACCACGTCTCTCTCTGCCTTCCTCCTTTCTTTCCTGATTACAATCTGCTCCTCTTTTTCTTCTCTCTCTCTCTCTCTCTCTGCTTTTTCCTGTGGTATGGTGTGTGTATAGCAGGTCCTCTTGTTGCCCCCCCTCCCCCCTCCATGCAGATCACTCCCCAGCTCCCTCTGATGGGCTTTGTGGCTCGGGTACAAGAGACCAGTAAGTGGCTTTTAGCTCCTCCGCCTTGTTGCCTCGTCTTCGCAGTGGCTCCCTCGTGCATGTGTTTATTTTACTCATGTAACGAGTATTTTTATCGTCGATACTTCAAAGCTGAACTATCCATCAACTTCGATTTACCTGTCTGAAATAAACTTCTCGTCTGTGCACGTTGAAATTGTGTTCTCCTTTCCCCCCAGAATTCTCTGTTTGTCTTTATACACTTTTCAGCATGGACGCCCAAACAACCACTCCAGCCCTACGCCACACGCATGGGAATGCCAGTGTCAGTCAACATGGAACTAACTAACCAGTGGAATGTAGACAAGGTGGTTCCTGACTGTGTTGTTTCCCCCCAGTCTCAGACGTGCCCCCCTCCCCCGCCCCCCGTAGAAGAGGCTGTGTTTGAGGAACCCACCCCGCCCCCTCCGCCTCCAGAGGACTATGAGGATGATGAGGAGGAGGAGGAGGAAGAGTCGGCCGTGGTGGAGTACAGTGACCCCTACGCAGAGGAGGACCCCCCGTGGGCCCCACGCATCTACATGGAGAAAGGTAGCGAGCGACTCTCTCTCTTCCACCCGGATCTAACCCATGCCCTGTCTACTTCTTCTGTTCATCCCGCTGTCTTTCTGTCTTTCGCTCTCTCTCATCTCCCTCCCTTGTGCTTTCTCTCTCCCTCTCTCTACCTATCTCCCCTTTCTTCTCCGCTCCTCTAACATCCTCCTCTCTGATTGGTGGACAGTGGTGGCGATCTACGACTACGCGGCGGACAAGGAGGACGAGCTGTCCTTCAACGAGGGCGCCATCATCTACGTCATCAAGAAGAACGACGACGGCTGGTACTGAAGGAACGATGAGCGGCACCACCGGCCTCTTCCCCCGGGAACTACGTCGAGTCCATCATGCACTACGCCGACTGAAGAGGAGAGGTATAGGAAGGTCAAAGACTTTGTTAGACAGAGCATGATCACACTGTGGAAGTCGAAGAGCGTTCATGAAGAGTATACAACCATCCTCAACCGGTTTACCAGATGAAGTACATTGTACAACGGCCACTTGTAGATATTCCCTGTTTTTGAATAATATGAGGAGACTGTATGGTGTTGGTTTTTTGTATGTACTATTAGGGCTTCATTTTGTCTTTATGATTATTATAAGGAAGGCCACAAGGATGATAGTGTTTTTTTTTCTCTTATTTTGCCCATTTGCCCTTATTTTAAACCGTTTTATTTATTTGGACCTTGTATTATATAGGGAGGGTGGGATGGTATGGTAGGTAGCGCTGCTGATTAAGGATAGAAATAGATCAACCTGATAAAGGTCTCTACTCTCAGCCCAAGAGAAGAGGCTAAATGAGAATACTTTTTCCAATAGTTTCTCTCCTGACACCCCCAGAGCCTTTCTAGACTCACACATTTTCTTTTTTTTAAACCAGAAGGAGCTCCTATTGGTTAGTGTGATGGGGAGATGGACTGTTGCGCTTGAACTTTTTATACAATGTCACGTTTGGAGACATAACAAAGCTGACAGTCACTGGCAAGACAAGCACATACTGTATGTTTGCATTTGACAAAATACAGACGATAAAAGCTAGATATTACAGTGGCAGGTAAGACTGGGGGTAAAAAAAGACACTATGAAACAGATGTAATTTTAGCTCACCTGAACACACATTTTGAAACTCCCTTCAGTTTGGATTCAGTGGTTAATGAATTGGTTCTGGCCCCAGGCTAGCTAGGGCAGCTTAGAACACTAGGGCTTGGAGCATGCTCAGTCACTACTTCACTTGCCTCACTTCACAGGCCACTTCTAGTATCAGGATAGATAGAGCAGTGTTTCTGGGATGTTGCCGACACTGATTTGGTCAGTTCTAGTTTCAATTGAAGTGATCTAAGGAAAGACGTTGGCTTCCCTGGCACAAAACAAGTTTGAGAAACACTGAGATAGATGGAGTTGTCTGTCCAAAGTAGAAAGAGGAGAGGAGGAAGGGAAACTCAAATTGCAAAATTACTGATAGGTTGAAGTCACTGCCTCACCTCCTTGTAATCAAGACCGAGAGGAGATTGACTTTGCCTGTCTTGGCAGAGCAGAAGGAATATCTGCAGCCTCTATTAGGCAGATAAATACTCTGGCCACTCATTTGCAGTGTTAATTTGTATCAACTATTTCAGTATTTGACGCTTATTTGTTCCTCTTCTAGTGGGTCTTCACCAAAGGGTGGCAGACTGCATGTTTTTGAAAAATGATTCATTTGTCTCCTTTTCTGCTATATTGATTATTCCTGTCTTAATATTTTAGGTATGGTGTGGTTATTGGTTTGGTTTTAAATATTCACCTATATTACCATCGTTGACAGGTGGGGTTTCATGATGCATTTATAGGAGGTGATAAAGGAAGCTTGTGCCATATTGAAGTGTGTGTGTGTAGGTGTTTAAGGTATCACTTCCATTTGCAATAAAAATAGCCAGTGGGATGGGTTTGAAAATGTAGATCTTTGAGTTGTTTGGGATTGAAAGCACATACATTTGTAGTACGATAGTGAATTGTTACTGAAATAAAATGATATAAATAAAAATAAGCTGTATTACTGCCTCAGATGAGGACTAATATTAAAATGAGCATAAAAGCCAGCCATTGGTTGTAGAAATTAACCAACAAACCGTAACCGGCACCAAAACCTTTCAATGACCTAATGGTTTCATCATGCTGAAACTGATGCATTGAGTGTTTCTATAGTCTATATAATGAGGTACAAGTATTCTATTTCTAATGTGCTTAGCCGTGTCTGAGCGTGTAAGTCAAATCCTTTATTTTTTATTAAAAGTGGGTCTGTTCTTGAGTCTTGCATGCCATTGTTCTTAATACTGTAGTGGTGTCTGAAACCCAGTTGGCCCTTCACAAGGCAGCCCCAGAACTGGACCCTAGGGGCACGGTCAGCAGAGCACAACATTTTGGAATGTTCAGATATGTTATGTAGAATAAACATGCCTCTGACATGTAGCATAAGGACTCATGTCAGCTCTATTCAGGACATTTCTATCTGCAATGTTCCACAACGCTGTGCAATGCTAAATACAGCCCCAGGTACTACTAAACCAGCCTCATCCAAAGACTAAAGTGTAAGCTAAATCGATGTCAACTTTGATCCCAACGTCTGAAGATCAATAAAGTTATGGGTTTTGGGATTCGACTACTCCAGGAGGAGCCATTCATTTAATGTGTAAATGGAGAATATATAATTAAGTGTGTAAGAACAAGTGTTCTATTCCCTCAGCCCACAACATCTCTGGATGTCAAGTAAAACAGTCCATAATGCCATTGTGTTGCACAGTAAAAAAGTTTAACTTTAGAAATAAATATGATATTTGTTAAATCATGAGAAGAAACCAATAAAACGATTAAGATTTATGTGGTATTAATCTTCATTTTTACAGACTATATACACAAGTTAGTTACCACATGCTCCGTTTTCAGACGGACCTGTGGTGTGAGATTCCTCTTGTTTCATTGCACTGTACTGGTGACAGCAGATACAAAAATCATTCATTTTCTATGCTGAAGTATGCATATTCTCATTGAGTTTATATTTAATTAATCTAGTTATATACCTTAACACAGTTATTAACTGTGACTTTAGTGTCTGTTTAAACACTGTGTTTCTTTAACATTAATAAACCCCAGAGGAATAAAGATAGAAAACAATTCCCACAAAATATAGAAAAGCTGAACACAGATCTTATTCTTTGAAGAGAAGTTGCCCCCAAATGAAAATGGTACTTACTTTACACAAAGTGGAAAATTCATTAGTTTTACACCTTATACAACAGTATTGCCTTGGAATCATCTTGACATAATTTGACAACTCTCCCTCCAAACTACCAGCAGTACAGAAGAGTAACGGATCTATGAGGGGTGATACAGGAGAGAGAGAAGGGTTAAAAATCTCACTGTAGACAGTGAGTGAAACTATACATGGGTTGTCTGAAGCAGCCAGTCCCCTCCTCTCCCTTCTAAGGCTCACAGATGAGTGTCTCGACCACAAACTTGTTCTCAAAATGACGGATCGTCCTGCAGTTCAGGGCTTCACGCTTTTCCCTGCCTGCAAGGTACAGATGAAGGAAGATGTGTATTAAGAAATGAGTGTGTAGGCCTGTATAAACATCTGCTATAGCACCTGTTCATTGGCCAGAGTATAATGCTGTGTGTGTGTTCTCAGGTCCACCAAGGGGCCCAAGGAATTTCACAAAGAATATTCAGCATGCCTTATATACAAATATATGGTCAATACATGGCTATTCAGGGTACAACTTAAAAGGTGTGTGTGCTAGTACTGACCCAGTATGGTGTGTGTGTGCGCGTCAGTAGTACTAACCCAGTATGGCCTCTCTGCGTTCCAGCTTGTAGGTGTCTCTGCCATTGCAGAGGCTGTAGATGAAGTATCCCAGCTGGTCAACGTTCTCCAGACGCTCTGTCACCATCATCTGCTCATGGACCAGGTAGGACTGGGGCAGGTAGGTACCAGCCTTGGGGCAAATCAAACACATTTAATTAACATTATTTCCCCCAATAACTGATACATTGAATTTATTTGATCACTGAAATACATCTAAAACAGCTCCAGTCGTGTGTTACAGGTACCTTGATGTTGATGAGCAGCTCCAGCAAGTCCTTGGGAGGCATGACGATGGAGGTGTTGAGGGGGATGACGTAGCACTTGTTCAGGCTCAGGTCTAGGTAGGCTGTCAGCCTCTGAGGAGGAGGAGAGGGAGGAGGAAAGGAATTAGATCCAACGCTACAAAAACACCCAGAGGTACTGTACATTCAGAACTCAACACACATTATTACATTCAACAACTTCAATTCAGCACGTTTTATTAACACAGTATTGAACACTTACCGGTTTCTACAAATGAGTTTAAGAAGGCTAATACGCTGGAGGAATGACTTTCCTCTGAGACATAAATGCATAGATACTGTATATATAAACAAATCAGACCACAGCGTGCAGGTTTACATCCAATTAATAACAGCTTTTCAGCTTTCCAGAACGCTGCAGCCCGTCGGGTGTTCAACCTTCCCAAGTTCTCTCATGTCACCCCGCTCCTCTGCACACTCCACTGGCTTCCAGTTGAAGCTCGCATCTTCTACAAAACCATGGTGCTTGCCTACGGAGCTGTGAGGGGAACAACACCTCCTTACCTTCAGACTCTGATCCTACACCCAAACGAGGGCACTACGTTCATCCATCTCTGGCCTGCTAGCCTCCCTACCTCTACGGAAGCACAGTTCCCGCTCAGCCCAGTCAAAACTATTCGCTGCTCTGGCACCCCAATGGTGGAACAAGCTCCCCCACGATGCCAGGACAGCGGAGTCACTGACCACCTTCCAGAGACACTTGAAACCCTACCTCTTTAAGGAATACCTGGAATAGTATAAAGCTCTAGCCAACAGCTCACAGATACATATGGGGGTATAGCCTACATGATGAGATTATGGACAAAAGAGCAAGATAATTTTTTATTTTGTCACCAGAATAAGACCCTCAATATTTATTGGACAGCATCATGCTCATCAGCTTGCACGTTCACCACTCTGAAGTTCATCATAACTTATTTCATCTGTAGCCTGATAAACTGCATTCTTTCCCATGTCGTAGTGGGAGGAGCACACGTCATCGCGTGACTCCAAGTTTACTTCGATTTGATGGTTATTATATCAATAGTTGCCCATAAAACCATTTCCAATGACATTTCTCACATAATTCATTTTACAGACACAAAAGGATCCCATCTTGTCTAGCGTATTTAGTGTTGTCGACATTTGGAAAGTTTACCGACAAATGTTCTGTTTTCGGCCTGTCGTGACTTTTTTATCCGACGTACTTAAAAAGGTTGGATGGAAACCTGTGTGTGTGCGTGTGTGTGTGTGTGTGTACGTGTAGCAGTGTTCTCTTCTCACGCTGTTGAAGTCGTGGACGATATCGGCCGGGTCGCTGTCTGAGAACTCGGGCACGGGCACGTTGATTAGCTCCACCTCCTCCAGCACACGGATGCTCTCCTGGATGTGTCTCAGCGCAGAGGGCAGGGCCACCTCCACCTCGTCCTGGACCATGTAGTCCTGTTCACGGTACTCCACCCCGCAGAAATACACCTGGCCCTCCTGAGGAAGGTAAGAAAACGACAGTGAGGACTTGTCTCTCACCCCGACTCCCTCACCAACACTATAGGTAGTTAGCTAGCACATTTCGGGCTGGTTTCCCAGAAACATATCTCCTGATAAGGGGTTCATTTAAAGTGCTTCTTAGTCCAAGGCTAGGCTTAATCGGTGTCTAGGACTGGGAAACCAGCCCACAGCGTGTGCAAATGTGTCCTCTAACCAAAGAAAGGAAGCGTTAACTATACTGAACAAAAATATAAAAACGCAACATGCAAAGTGTTGGTCCCATGTTTCATGAGCTGAAATAAAAGATTCCAGAAATTTTCCATACGCACAAAAAGCTTATTTCACACCAATTTTGTGGACAAATCTGTTTACATCCCTGTTTGTAAGCATTTCTCCTTTGCCAAGATAATCCATCCACCTGACAGGTGTGGCATATCCAGAAGCTGATTAAACAGCATGATCATTACACAGGTGCACCTTGTGCTGGGCACAATAAAAGGCCACTCTAAAATGTACAGTTGTATCATGCAACCCAATGCCACAGATGTCTCAAGTTGAGGGAGCATGCAATTGGCATGTTGACTGCAGGAATGTCCACCACAGCTATTGCCAGATAATTTAATGTTCATTTCTCTATCAACGTCATTTTAGAGAATTTGGCAGTATGTCCAACTGGCATGACAACCGCAGACCACGTGTAACCACACCAGCCCAGGACCTCCACATCCGGCTTCTTCACCTGCGGGATCATCTGAGACCAGCCGCCCGGACAGCTGATGAAACTGAGGAGTATCTCTGTCTGTAATAAAGCCATTTTGTGGGGAAAAACTCATTCTGATTGGCTGGGCCTGGCCCGCCCAGTCATGTGAAAACCACAGATTAGGGCCTAATGAATTTATTTAAATTGACTGATTTCCTTATATGAACTGTAACTCAGTAAAATCGTTGAAATTGTTGCGTTTATATTTTTGTTCAGTATATAGTTGAGCCTATGGCATTATAGGGGTCTAACCGACAGTCCTTCTCACCTGCAGTATGTAGGACTTGTAGAGGTAGGCCCCTCCGACCACCACACCTGACAGCATGAGAGCCAGGCCCAGGCACATGCACCAGCACCACACCTTGGACTGCCGACGCACCCGCATGCCATCCTCCAGGTCCTGAAAGAGAAGACAAATAGAGCTAAAACATTACATACATTTGATTTAATCATTGAAAATACATTACACCAATCAGATACAGTACATATTAAAATGACAGAGGATACATACACAAAAAAGTCAAGGGACTTCTTTCCATTGTGGTCCTCTAGAACAGGGTTTCCCAAACTCGGTCCCCAAGGGGTGAACGTTTTGGTTTTTGCCCTAACACTACACAGTTGATTCAAATAATCAACGCTTGATGATGAGTTGGTTATTTTAAATCAGCTGTCAAAAACCCAAACATGCACCCCTTGGGGTCCCCAGGACCGAGTTTGGGAAACTTTGCTCTAGAACATACAGAGTAGGGCCTATATACAGCTGGTCAGCCTCTCGCAATACCAGCATGTCTGCCTGTTTGTTCCATTACATAATATTGGTTCATCAACCTGTCTCAATTAACAGTAGGCTATATCAGTCCGGATGAATCATGGCTACCATCAAGAAAACTGACCTCTATGAATAATAATAATAAGCCATTTAGCAGACGCTTTTATCCAAAGCGACTTACAGTCATGTGTGCATACATTTTTACGTATGGGTGGTCCTGGGGATCGAACCCACTACCCTGGCGTTACAAGCGCCATGCTCTACCAATTGAGCTACAGAGGACCACAATAATCCTCTTTATTGTTGAAATAAATCCCTCCAACACAACAAAGCCAAACGGTGTTTGATTCAAATAGAGTGCTGCTCAGTCACAATACAGCTGTGGTGTGTTCTTTTGATTTTTTTATTTATTACATGTTTTAGTCATTTAGCAGACGCTCTTATCCAGAGCAACTTACAGGAGTAATTAGGGTTAAGTGCCTTGCTCAAGGGCACATAGACAGATTTTTCACCTAGTCGGCTCGGGGATTAGAACCAGCGACCTTTTGGTTACTGGCAAAACGCTCTTAACCACTAAGCTACCTGCCGCCCAGGCAAGGTTGGATTATGGTAGTAGTGACAGTAGAGATGCTTATGTAATATACCATTCAAACACACAGCTAATCCTCCCTCCCTTTCTCTTGCTCCCCAACCCTCCCTCTCTTCTCTGTGACCTTTCACCTCCTTTCCATCATCCCTTCACCTACTTCTTCAAGACATTCTACCCATTATTAATTTACTGCCTTATCTTTTAGCCCTCTCCATCATCTCTGTTGTTTTGCTCCCTCACTTTAATATTATGGAGCCCAGAGGCACATGTCGTAATTTGGTGGCAGGCCCTTTTCCTGAAATCATTGATGGTTGTTTATGCAGAGTTGGGGTGGGGTTCGTATTGAAACAAAAGAGTGGATGTCAACAGCTCTCTCTCCCTGGAGATCAGATGAGGAAAACAAAACAGATTTCAGTTTCTGTAGTGTAGACAAGCCATGTCCAATGACCCTTTCCACAAAGGCTTTAGAACCTGAGCTTTAAAGGGAAACTCCCCCCCAATAGGCCACTGTCGATACAGTCCCAACTACCTCAACTAGAGACGTGCTTGAGGTAAACCAAGGTGTATATTTGCATTACTCCAAAATGTGCAACAGATACAGGGGCTATTGAATGATGACCATGCTTGTCTCACTCTCTAGTCATTTCAGGTTATCTTATTAACATGGCTAAAGGTCAGGACTAAGGAGGTGGCTCGTGGCTGGTCTCTGTGGATCATGCTGTCTGGTCACATCACTGAGACCTTCACTAGTCTCTGACACTTTATCAAGTATATTAGCATTTAATCTCACCTGTCTGACTGTCCAAACTGCTCTCATACTGGTGACACAGACATGATGGCCAGGTCTTTCTATACTGTGGCATTTTCTCCCCTGGTCTGTCCCTGGCTGCTGCATTCCTCTGCTATTTTTCCTCAACTCACTCAGATTCTCTATAGTGAATGAATTCTCTATAGACTTGTAATCTCTCCTGTATTCTATTTCCAATGGAACCATGTATCCACCCAGATACCTTTACGGGCACTCAAACTGAATTGTAATTTATTTAATGAATAACTGCTCTTATTGGTAGGCCGGGACCTATAACACGTTGTCACTACCCTGCACCAACCGTAGACTTATAATCATGAATCCAGGCTCTTGGGGTGAGTTAGGACTCACAGGCTTCTTATTGCGGATACAGCATCTACCCACTGACAGTTGATAGGTTAATTAAAAAATAAAGGTGTCCGTGCACAGCATGCATGTTGTCATCAAAAACTCCCTCCCATTGCTTTATCAGCTGAGGAGGAAAGACAACACACCGACCTTCGACACTAATTTCATCAATTCAGATCAAGACTCAGAATTCCTTGTGGTGTATGAGGTCTACATAAAAACGTTTACCTTTTACTCTTCAGAATCACAACAAAACACACCAACAAACAGGAAAAACTGTTCGAATGAATAGGAAGGACGACCTGAGTGATCTTCAGGTATTTCAGTTACAGGCCTCTACTAAATCAACACCGAAACAGAACGCTAACACGGTTTGGCCCAGGCCAGGAATTGCGAACACAACTCAGCCTGTCGAAAATGATTTGTCTAGCAGCCATTTTCCGACGTCGCTAGTGTCACGGGTTGAATTATCAAGAGTCGAGACATGTTTCTAATCGACGTTACTTTGTTTCAGTTATGTTTAAACATTGTTTAAACGGTTACAAAGTAGCGTCATCCAAGTTTGTTGCCTCGAACAGCCGTCGCAAAAACACATTAACCACATTGGTTTAGCTCAACTCACCCTCTCATCTGGAATAAGCGCTTCGCCATTGCATGCTTTCTTCAAATCCCTTTGTCCAAAGGACGAGTTAAATGTTACTTTCACCATTTTTTAAATCTAAATGTTGGACCAAGTGACAAAATCACCTTCTGCAGGAACGTCTTGGGGCCTGTTGCACAAAAGTAGAATTAAGACATCCGGGATAAATGACTCAGCTGAGCTCAATGAAGCCAAAACATGTGCGTCCAGGCTTAATTGGTTGCACAAAGACCAAGCCAGGATGAGCAGACACGGATTCATTAAGCCAGGTGAAACCAATCCTGGATAGGTGCGCGCTCACGGCTCACTCAAATAGACCCCGCCACAGATCACAGATTAACTGATTTACCATGGCAACTAGAGCCGCGTACTTTTCCCCGTCGGAAGCACAAATCCTCATGGAGGCATACGAGGAGATAAAAGATATAATTAAGAAGAAAGGCAACACCGCCACAGTGATAAAGCAAAGAGAAAAAGCGTGGCAAAGTATTGCAGACCGCCTGAATGCGTAAGTAGTGCACAATTACACACTCACCGCTCCGCTGAAACATCACAATTACAATTCAAATATTTAATTCACATCTCCAAAAATGCAGTTGTACTGTAATTGTAAACGGTTAAATTTTTTAATTGAAATGCACTGCAGATATGAGTGAAATTGTGTAAAGTAACTCCATCACACTGTATAAAGCTATGATACATTTTTTGATATTTTTACTGAAAACAAGACAAAAATACCAAGTAATTTTTTTTGCTAGTGGAGCCTTCCTGTACTCAGTGGGGGGATGCAGAACAGCTGAACAAGGCCACAATTTGCCGCACAATAAGGAGTGTGTGTCTGGCTATCAAAGCATTAGCAGATGTCTTCATCTCCTTCCCTGGCCACAGAAGACTCTGTGACATCAAAGAGGAGTTCTATAGGATTGCAGGTAAGAGGATCTACAAATTACAGGACAACTGTTAACACATAGTAGGATACTCATTACTTTGTGTGACAGGTTTCCCCAATGTCATTGGTGCAGTGGACTGCACACACATAAGGATAAAAGCCCCCTCAGGTGCCCATGAGGCCGATTTTGTGAATAGGAAATCCTTTCACAGCATTAATGTTCAGGTGAACATAACTTTTTGATATTGTCCATTGACGAACACTCTGCATTGCCAGTGATGTGCATTGATTGGTGTAATATTCCTCATCTTATGATTTCAGATGGTCTGCAATGCTGACTGTGTGATCAGCAATGTTGTGGCAAAATGGCCTGGCTCAGTCCATGACTCCAGAATCTTTCGGGCCTCTGAAATCTATCAGTGCCTATCACAAGGTAAGCCACACAACCCCTATTTATAACCATCATGGCTGTGTCAAGAATATCACTGTGTTTATGAGGTAGTAATGATGAGATTTTGTGTTGACAGGTGAATTCTCTGGTGTGTTGCTGGGAGACAGGGGGTATGGCTGCCAGCCTTTTCTCCTGACACCTTTCACAGACCCCAGGAAGCACAGCAGGCCTACAACCATGCCCATGCCAGGACCAGGGCCAGAGTTGAAATGACCTTTGGCCTCCTGAAGGCACGCTTTCACTGCCTTCACAAATTAAGGGTCAGCCCTGTTAGGGCATGTGATATTACTGTGGCTTGTGCTGTCCTCCACAATGTGGCCTGCCTGAGGAAGGAGAGGGCCCCCAGAGTGCCACCAGCCATGGACTGGGACAATCCGGCAATCTTCCCTGATGACGACAGTGGTCGGCTGCTGAGGGACCAATATGTGTTGAATTATTTTAGTTAGTATGTGTGCTTTCAATTTTGGTTAAATATGTACCTGCGGTGGCAGAGGAATTTGGGTTTTTTTGGGTTCGTTTTTACGAATTTGGCCTCTTATGATGTTTGTGCGGTATACTGTGTGTAATACAAGGCTGCAGGGAGGCTACTGCATCCATTAATTTGTCTGTTCAGTTGATGTGTATGGATTTGTCCTGCATTTATTTTAGTGTGCAGACATGCAGGGTGTGTTATATACAGACCTTTGAATGTGTATGTATCATTTTGTATAATATGCTTGGATTCTGTGCTTTCCATCTTGTAGAGTCACTGTGACTTCAGTTTCGAAAGGAGCTGATGGTTTACCTGCTTTGTTTTGTCCTTATTCAATAAAGGAACATAATGTTACACATTGTGTTTTTATATTCATATGGAATGTGTATTTGTTTATATGACAGAGTACTAGGGCCACACTGAAGAAAAAGGATAAAGTCATAAATTTATGAGGCTGGTTCTTTCTGCAGAAAAGCTACATATTGTTTTTACAGTTTTGATACTTATGACAATGTGATACTTAATATTCTGGCACATCAGCATGTCTTTGTTTATGAAACCATACTGAAGTACAATTTCACGAAATGCCCCACATCTGTCATTTTAACAACTGTCCTCCTTTAAAACAACTGGTTACAATATTATGACTTGTGTTTTTTTCCCCTCTGTGGCCCTAATATTCTATCATTTTATATATAGCCTTATAGTCTATGGGAAACTGTAAATTATCTAATGATAGCAACATCATCTAAAAATCATTTTTTATCCAAAATCATTGAAATTAATGATCACAAACGTTTAAATAATGACAGTGGGTCTAGTTATATGTGATAACAATGTATAGTGAGCAGTGAAATAACTATTGGTTTCCATTTGTGGTGACTGCTGACTGACATTAGGGATGAGATTAAATAGATCCTGAATTTAGCCTGGTCTGGAGCAGGCTAGCTCCACAGAATAAATCTCCATGGTAATTTATACCATAACATATCCTCCTGCCCCCTATCCATCTTTAGTGCAACCGGATTACGGATCAATTGAGCCAGGATCACCAAGATATCCTGGCTTAATCCCTATCCTAGTTTTGTGCAACAGGCCCTTGGTCTGGTGTCTGATTACAATGACGTTGCTAGATAAACACAAAACAAGCCTGAACCAGTCACATGAGTGATTGCAGCCTCATAGGCTGCATTCCAAGAACCTACACGGTTTTACAAACGTTCTTGAACGTTTTTTTCTCATTTTTTACATTTACATTTTAGTCATTTAGCAGACGCTCTTATCCAGAGCGACTTACAGGAGCATTTTAGGGTTAAGTGCCTTGCTTAAGGGCACATCGACAGATTTTTTCACCTAGTCGGCTCGGGGATTAGAACCAGCGACCTTTCGGTTACTGGCACAACGCTCTTACCCACTAAGCTACCTGCCGCCCACTGGGGAGCAGTACAATCTCAAAAATCTATTTAGTGACAGACAGGCATTTATCATAATGAAATAAAAATGGGCAATTACATTTGACACGAGAGAAACTCAAGGGATCATCATTATTAATAACGTTAGTCTGAGGTTCTAGGCATGCACCAGGCGAGCGAGCACGCGCCACTGCTGGCCACTAGAGCTCAGCCAGCTTGTAGTCCTAAAACCCGGAAATGAGTTACCTCTGCTTCGTTCCGCCATCCCTATGGGAAAAATGACTGACAAAAGAATAGTTTTTGAATAAACGCCAAAAAAGAAGGTATGAGGTTAACACAGGTTTAGGAGATCTTATAATAGCAGTTAGTTAACATGAACGTTGTGTATTATGAAACCTTTGTGGGGTTTTTAAATGTCAAATTCTTCAAAATTCACAAAAAGTGACGTTAATTAATGAAGAGTATCTCATAGAATGAAACGTATAAAATGTCCAAAGCCCGTATTTACTACACTTTATTTTCGGCGTTTATCCAAAAACCCTCCAAAAACGCCATTCATATTCTCCATAGGCTTTGTCCAACGTCGAACCATGGCGGATTATAGTGCCTACAAAAAGACGCCATTGCTATTTCTGTCTATGCAGGTGTCTCATCGCAGGTGCCTGTCCCGTGCAGACCTTCAACACCGGGTTTTCACTGGACTCCGTCTTCTTTTCCAGTTCTCCTGAAGTAGGCTTGCCTAAACTATTTGATTTAGTACATTTTTGCTTTTAAAAATAATAACCATGTATTTTTCATACGTGTCAAAACTTTGGATTGTTGTCTGCTTGAGAAGCCAGCTGGTTGAAAATGATGCGTGAGGCATCAAATTATGCCTGTTGAATAGGCACAATTAGAGAGGAGGGTAGGTCTATGTTTTTTCATCACGGTTGGTTACTATGAGTGACGGGGAAAAGATGTCTGTAATGGAAAATATGAGGAAAGAAAGAGGACAATTGATATCGAGTCGCCGTTTTACCAGGATAAACTACAACTGTACAAGATGAGCGTTGTTATTTATCTGCTAAACGCATTATCGTGTCAGGAGTATGACAGGTGTTATGTGTTCACATATGACAGCAAATGATAGTGACTAGAAGTTAGTTGATCTTGTGAAATAAAACGGGGGCTAGTCGGGAACTTCTGATTGTCAGAGTTCTCATCCCTCTTCAACAGCATGGACGTCGTCGACTACAGAAGTGAGTTAAGGATGTCAGCCAGAGAAGTCAAAGCCTTCCTAGACGCGGACAGATTCACGGCTGTCGGGGACGGGATGCAGGATGATGTTGAATATAGATTTGTGGATGTCCTGCTGTTTGGTGGGGCGCCTTGGGGGGTTCACTCTGAGAGGGGGTCTGGAGCACCGAGAACCACTGCTCATAACCAAGGTACATGTCTGTCTATCTATCTATCTATCTATCTATCTTATCTATTATCTATCTATCTATCTATCTATCTATCTATCTATCTATCTATCTATCTATCTATCTATCTATCTATCTATCTATCTATCTATCTATCTATCAATGATGATTAGGAAGAAGAAATACATTCAGAGAAGCCTTGTTGACTTCACTTTAGCCACACTAGTTAACAACAAATGTGCAAACAAACAACAATAACAAGTACCAAATATCAATCATGCAAATATATTTTTTAAAAATGTATTTATTTCTCCACTGTTATGGATGGATTTCACATTTCCTGTTTCACCTGATATGAAAATAAGGCTGTGTGGAGATTAAACACTGGAACATCAATATAGTTTCCTGATTGGTTAACTGCTTGTGTTCCATCAACACTCACATGTTTTCTGCTCCAGAAATAGTTGGGGCTGTCTCCACACCTTTATGCCTTTGGTATGTTGCACATTTTCACCTTTAAACTTCTGCCCTGGCCAATATCTTGAGCACATCTCCACTAGTCACCACTAGTTTTGTTCTATGTGTGTTTGGAGGGGCTGTGGCTGTCTTCCATACTCATCATAGCAGTACCAGGAACCAGTGAGGAATGCAGAAGTGAAGATAATGTGTGTTTGGCTGTGGATGACCAGGATTGGCTCAGTCAGTGCTGCTCTCCAACAGAATGAGGAAATAGTTTGTTTATCTGTTTCCATTCTCCTCCCCTCTCCTGTACTCCTGTATGTGTAGAGAATAAGTGATGGAATGTGCAACAAGTCTACTCCAACCGTTCTCATGTTGCTTATGGTTAAATGTTTTATCAGAGCTCTCAGGTTGCCACAGTATAATTCTTCCAGTGCAGGCTGGACACAATGGACTCAGCACGGATCCATGGTTACTGGCCACCATCTCTTACAGGGATTGGGTTTGCACCATAACGCCATATTGCTTGTGTTCTCCAGCTGTTCGTCACTTTCAGAAGCTACACAAAATAACAATCCATCCTGTTAATTTTAGATTATATAATTTACAAATACAAAATTGTACATCTCATAGTACTTTGTGACTTGCTCCCTTTGCTTGTCAGTAGTAGACTAGTCCCCCTCTGAACATTGAGACAGGGCTGGAGAGAGGGGATTTGGAAGGGTGGATATGATGGAACCATTTTTAATGAATTTGACTCAACGCCAGCATGGCAGGGTTGAAGAGAGGGTCCTGTCAACACAGTCTCAGTGGATGGAATGTGACATTCTTCTAAACTGATGAACGATGGAAAGTGAACTGTTATTAAAATATACTTCACTAATGAGACATTAAGTCTAACATGTTATTTTATTCACGTCACTATCAGACAGCATCCCTTGAATGGGCCTCCGTTTTCCCGGCCAACACTATCTGTGTGCAATTGTTTTCTTATACTCTTCACTTCAGAAATGTTACCAGTCCCAAAATCTCCAAATTTGCCCCAGTATGTTATAACAGTTTTATTAATGATGTATAAACTACAGTACGTTTGAACTGTCTATAAACTGCTTATAAACACCTTAATGAAACATTCCTGTTGTGTGATTCAGGTGGAGGAGGGTAGCAAGGCGGCGACGGTCAGCCTGCAGGTGGGAGATGAGATCGTCAACATCAACACAGTTCCCATCAGTGGATCCAGGCAGGAGGCCATCTGTCTTGTTAAGAGCTCCCACAAGACCCTCGCCCTGGTCGTCAGAAGGTAGGCAATGAGCTGCAACTAAGTTGCCCCTTACACACATGCACAATACATTTCTATTGAATTGAATATGACAGACATTGAATAAGAATACAATATGGGATGTCTCAATGGGCCCTATCATAGACTGATTCTTGGGTACCATCTCTCCCATTGTGCTGAGAAGAAGTGCCCTGTGTTTAAAATGGTATATATCCCACTTACAGATGTGCATTCATATTTTCGTTTTATCTGAAACTGACACACAATATGAAATGCAGCACACCAGAGTTGGGCATATCAGGGAGAAAGTTTTTTGTTCAAGTGACTCAGGCTAACCTTAACCCACACAGACACTGTCTTGGAAACAAGAGGAGGTACATTTATTTGCATTTTAATGAGGGAAATAAGTATTTGACCCCTCTGCAAAACATGACTTAGTACTTGGTGGCAAAACCCTTGTTGGCAATCACAGAGGTCAGACGTTTCTTGTAGTTGGCCACCAGGTTTGCACACATCTCAGGAGGGATTTTGTCCCACTCCTCTTTGCAGATCTTCTCCAAGTCATTAAGGTTTCGAGGCTGACGTTTGGCAACTCGAACCTTCAGCTCCCCTCCACAGATTTTCTATGGGATTAAGGTCTGGAGACTGGCTAGGCCACTCCAGGACCTTAATGTGCTTCTTCTTGAGCCACTCCTTTGTTGCCTTGCCGTGTGTTTTGGGTCATTGTCATGCTGGAATACCCATCCACGACCCATTTTCAATGCCCTGGCTGAGGAAGGAGGTTCTCACCCAAGATTTGACGGTACATGGCCCCATCCATCGTCCCTTTGATGCGGTGAAGTTGTCCTGACCCTTAGCAGAAAAACACCTCAAAGCATAATGTTTCCACCTCCATGTTTGACGGTGGAGATGGTGTTCTTGGGGTCATAGGCAGCATTCCTCCTCCTCCAAACACGGCGAGTTGAGTTGATGCCAAAGAGATCCATATTGGTCTCATCTGACCACAACACTTTCACCCAGTTCTCCTCTGAATCATTCAGATGTTCATTGGCAAACTCAGACGGCCCTGTATATGTGCGTTCTTGAGCAGGGGGGACCTTCTGCGGGCGCTGCAGGATTTCAGTCCTTCACGGCGTAGTGTGTTACCCATTGTTTTCTTGGTGACTATGGTCCAGCTGCCTTGAGATCATTGACAAGATACTCCCGTGTAGTTCTGGGCTGATTCCTCACCGTTCTCATGATCATTGCAACTCCACGAGGTGAGATCTTGCATGGAGCCCCAGGCCGAGGGAGATTGACAGTTATTTTGTGTTTCTTCCATTTGCGAATAATCGCACCAACTGTTGTCACCTTCTCACCAAGCTGTTGGCGATGGTCTTGTAGCCCATTCCAGCCTTGTGTAGATCTACAATCTTGTCCCTGACATCCTTGGAGAGCTCTTTGGTCTTGGCCATGGTGGAGAGTTTGGAATCTGATTGATTGATTGCTTCTGTGGACAGGTGTCTTTTATACAGGTAACAAGCTGAGATTAGGAGCACTCCCTTTAAGAGTGTGCTCCTAATCTCAGCTCATTACCTGTATAAAGACACCTGGGAGCCAGAAATCTTTCTGATTGAGAGGGTCAAATACTTATTTCCCTCATTAAAATGCAAATCAATTTATAACATTTTTGAGATGCGTTTTCTGGATTTTGTTGTTGTTATTCTGTCTCTCACTGTTCAAATAAACCTACCATTAAAATAATAGACTGATCATTTCTTTGTCAGTGGGCAAACGTACAAAATCAGCAGGGGATCAAATACTTTTTTTCCCTCACTGTATGTAAACTTCCGACTTCAACTGTATTTGTGGAGACAATGTTTATGGCCTCAGGGACTGTGTATTGGTGCAACTCTAACCACTGACATGCATAGGCAGGACTGTCATTATACTATACACGTGTCATTCATAGAACATTGCTTGGTCATAAAGTACAGGATACCTTAGTTTGAACTGGAGGAGTGGAATGCTAACTGATCATTACTAAACCACAAAGGGCAGGGCCACAGGTTGTTATGGTTACACTAGGACTAAGTATGAACGTCACTTTTTACACTCTTTCATCCGTGATATCTGCTATGCGTAGTAAAGCAGTGTGAAGTATTTTTTACAGATCTCTATGAGATCTACCCAACAGGGAAGGGATGCAGGACATGGCATATATTATGTGAGCAAACTAACCCCTTCACACAACAGTGAGAGAAAGCCAGTGTAGAGAACATTGAAGACCGCCCTATAGGGGAAGGAATGCTCTGAACTTTGTGGCTTGTTCATAAAACACATTCTCACACATTCTCTGGTAGGTGTGAAAGTGTCAATGCCAGCAAATATCTCCTTCGTTCATTTACGACCAGACTGCTCCATAGCGAATGGGAGGCTCTGAACATGGGGTGGGATGTGATGTGCGTAATCTCATTATGGTCCCGTGTGGCTCAGTTGGTAGAGCATGGCACTTGCAACGCCAGGGTTGTGGGTTCGATTCCCATGGGGGATAGGTACAAACAGAATATGAAAATGTATGCACTCACTACTGTATGTCGCTCTGGATAAGAGCGTCTGCTAAATGACTAAAATGTCAATGAAAAAGATATTGTCTGAGCTCCAAACGCTGTTAAACAACCACCGATGGGTGACATGGGAAGAAAATGTGTGAAGAAGGAAAAGATGATACACGGTTTGAAGCTGTGGGAGGATGGGTGGAGGTGTCTAGGCCTATGAGAGTGCCACGATACCAGGATTTTGACTTCAATACCAGGTTTAGTATCACAATACTCAATACTAGGGGTGTGCCGACCTGGCCATACTCATATTCGTGATCGTATCCGTAATTTGACAGTTAATAGTCCGATCGGATCAGATGATACTCGTGATCGGCAAAAACTGAAGTGTTTTAATATGCCTAAGTAGATGTCAAAATACCTATCTCCCTGCACGTTTATAGACCAAACAAGTGTGTCTGTGTCCTTAACTTCTAACGGGCCGGGCAGAAAAGTTTGCTGTCACTCAGTCAGAGAATGCGCATCGGCTTCATCTTTTTGTTCCCCTACCCTCGTCCGCTTGTTAGATATTATGCACATTGATAGCTTGCTAGCTAGCCAACGTCCTCGCCATTTGATTTATCACAGTAGCAGGCAAACAGGAGGCAGCAGCAATCTAAATGATCAGACTGAAACATGCGAGAAGTGTTCAGTGAAATTATGAAGTGAAGCGAGTGGATGGAGAAATACAGATTCACTCTATCCAAGCAGAGCAGCAGGATCAACGTACAGCCCTCCCTTCTCTTTACAGACATGCAAACTAGCTAGTTGAGTTATTTAGTCCACGTAGCACCTTGCGCTTGATTGAAAGATGCGTGCTGCCACCCAAATGTGATTTTATTAGATTACGGATCATTACGAAAAAATACTTTGAGGCAAATCGTATCAGGAAAATGTCCCATATCCGTTACGATGCTAATTTTGTCCGACTACTCGGCACAACCCTACTCGATACTATCACAATACTCGATACCGAAACAATACCACATAAAAAAAAGAAGGCAAAAGTCACGGAATGGCACTTGATACAGACAGATAAACAAAATAATAATATAATACATTTGACTTTGTTTGACTACATAACAACATAATGGTAATCATTTATTTGAATGGTAAATCTCTATTGATAAACTGGGTAAATCAAGATTGAGCTTGTTATGGCTGATTTCATTGGGCTGCAGATGACAATCTGTTTCCCTTCCATTTATTGTACTGATCAACAACATTTGCATAGAAGTAGCATATTTGATAAAAGTGCTCTTTAAAAGTATCTTTAACCAGTAATGACGTCATTCATTAGGCAAGAGGGGGGCGGCCGTCAGAGCCCTATTCTCACACAGACACACAGTCGTTGAGAGACGTTGATTTAAGTGAATTAATTAAGTTTTGGTGGCAATTTGCTTTGAAATCAGCATATTTTGCATTATGGTTTGCATATTATCACAAAGTACCAGAGGGTAGTGAATGGATGTTAGCTTCAGCTGTAAGCTAGAAAGGGAAGTTAGCCTACAAAGCTGGAAGCTACTGGTATCTTCTTGTATTGTAAAGCGTTCTAGCCTATATGGACGTTTTGTGAACAGTAATTGACAGTTTCAACATTTCTAGCTACATGCCATGACACATTATTCAAGTGTGTTAACTTCTGTGCAACATGAGTGGGGAGCTAACATGAGCTAACCGCCCAGACTCCCAGTGCAGGCTGTGGAGCAGACACCGTGTGCTCGCGCTATGAAGGCGTCCGCATGCTTCACAGCCGAAACCGTTCGGTGGAGTTCGTGCATATATTATGACGACATTTTGTGATGTTTTGGATTTAGGTACGTTTTTTTTTTTTTTTTGGCTGTTCGGGCACAAAAAAAAAATTCTGGAGGCAAGCCGAAGTTCGGAGCCGAAGTATACGCCCCTTCATCGACGATTGGTCAACAGGAGGGATTCTTCAATAAAGTCTTTGTTGTCATTCAATGAGAGACTACTCGTTTTCATGCACATTCTTCACTGAAAAATACTGCACCAAACATCTTAGTTAGATGTAAAATCTTTGGGAAAAAACATCAATAATTAATGACAGATTTCTTGAGTTAGATTAATTCAGACTATTTTGAGGAAGTGTATTACTGGCTATGGCTTCTCAAAATGGACAAACAGTACTATTGCCGCTTTCTTTCTCATTTTTCAAGTGAAGGTCTTTTAATGGATAATGCGAGCACACTCTCATTCGGTTCGACTAGCCGCCAGCCAAACTGAAGCATGCTGACTCCTTAAGGGGGACATCAGCTGTGCTGATAGATTGACTTGATCCGTGAGACACATTTGACAGAAGTACTGAAAGTAACAAATTCTAGTACCGAACCGTTTTTCATGTTCTAGTATCGAAAAGGTACAGAAGTTTCGGTATACCGTGCAGCACTAATATATAGTGCCTTGGGGAGTGTATATTTACAATAGAAAAGCCCCAGTGTTGTGGTTTTCTCATGCTCCTCTGGCTGGCTGTCTGGGTCTGTGTCCTAAATGGGAACCTATTCTATAGTGCAATACTTTTCACGAGGGCCTATAGGGCTCTGGTCAAAAGTAGTGCACTGTATAGGGAATAGGGTGCCATTTGGGATGCAAACTAGGTTGTACACAGCGGAAATACTGCCCATGTCATGGCTTAGGCAGGGGGGCAGCAAGTCCTATACAGACTGACTGGGCCTCCCTTCTCATTGGCTGAGGAAGACAATGGGCCCATTGTCCAGACCTCTCTATCTCTCTCTCTGTCTGTGTGTCACGGCTGTTATTTCAGGTTAGATAATGACTCTTAAACGGCACAGAGGAGTATCTGGGGTGTAGGGGACAAGGATAGGGGCAGAGAGAGAGATGCCAAGTTTCGAAACATGGCGGACCTTTAGCCCACTTCACCTTGGCTCTCTGTCATCATCAGACATCACTCTGTCCAGAGACACCCATCGGTTCTGTTTCCCTTATGCTTCTTAAACATTTAAATCACATTGACAGACCCTTGATCATTCTGACTTTCAGCTCCGACTGCCCCACTACAGGTCAAACCCTTACTCATTATGACTCATTCATTACTCAGGAATGTTACCCTTTCAATGCCAAATGACAATGTTTTCTGAGATGACTTGGCCATTGAAAGTACACATTAATTTACGCACATCAATTATGTTACTTGCGCACATTTCAAGCGCTATAGCGGCCTGTGAGGCTTATCAGTCGGCCACAAACACGTGATATACACTAGCTAGCCCATGACACCATTAGAGACGGGACCGCGGAAACAAAAGGGGAACCATTTTCCATGTGAGTGCACCCTGTCAATCACACAAAGAGGGCCAGTTAGGGACATTGTTTGGGGAGCCAGGGCCAACCAGCGCTCTGTCCGAGGGGCTTTGTCTGGATTCCAAGGGCCTGGCTGGCTGGTCTAGCTGCCTGGCTGTGGCTGTGTCGCTGGGTCTTTCTACGTCAGGGACAGCTGGTGGTGGTAGGGGACTGTCACCACTCAACAGGCAGGACCCCTGTGTGTGAAAAGACCACTGTGTGTTTGTGTGTGTGTGTGTGTGTGTGTGTGTGTGTGTGTGTGAATAGACCATAGCCAAACTGCCAACCTGCTGCGTTTTGGCACCACCAGTAACTAGCTAATGACAATATGCTGGTCTAGAAGGCATGCAGAGTATTCATAGGTGAATTCTTTGTGGACCCCCTGTGGATTTGAGACATTAATGGGGGCCAATGATGGATCAACCCTGATTGATTTAGGCGTCCAGTATTGAATTTCCTCAATCAGATATTCACACCTCTGTATTGTATTCTGCTGTTAATGTGATTTCATCTCTCCGGACTCTGGTCTTCTACACTCCCTGCTGCTAACCAGAACAAACAACTCCAGAAAGGATGGGCTCAGTAGAAGAGGCACAACAACATGCCATCTAGTGGACGAAGTTGCTTTTTTATATGTAATATAAGCCTAGTGAATTCACGTAATTCCCAATGCTCTTTGAAAATCGGAACGTTTTTTATATGTAGTCGACTTTCCCTCTCTTGTGGTTTTTGTGTTCTTATAAACATGTTTTTTTTTTCTGTTCAAGTGTGTTGTAGTACAGTAGGCCACACTTGAGGCATATACTTGCATAAAACAAACTGATAAAACATAATAAAAAAATTGAACCTGAATCCCAATTAAATATGTTCTAGTAGTTTAGTGTAAACGCATGCCTCATAACATCATACAAGGTCCCTGCTGACTGGCTCCTGCGTCTTAATGCCTGAATCCTATTACAACCTGTAAAGCCACAGGCATGGACTCACTCAGCTTAGAGGGAGGGCAAAGTAGTAAACTGTAAAAGAAAAAAGGTGGGAATTGACTGATTGTAACAGGTAAAATCTTATGCAAATCCTGTACGAACCAGTGTAAAATAATATGCTTTATTTCTGGTGTAGACTCCATAGTTTTTGGAGTATCTGGATAATACAATAAAATACAATCTGACTCTTTTAATGTGTTGTAGATTTAGCCTCCCCGCTCTTGGTGTGGAAAGTGGAATGTTCCATGTTGCCTAGGTGAGTTGACATTGCTCGTTGGGATAGGCTGTCCCACTAGAGCTCATTGTTTTCATCAGCTCTGCTTTGGGAAGGCAGTGTAGTCAAATGAGGACAGCCAGGCTCTGGGGGTGGTTGCTATTGTATCTCCCTTGATATGCCTGGATTGAGAGGGTAGGAACAGGACTTCACTGAAGACATCATTTCAGGTATGCTTTTCTCTGTTATTCACTGTAATGGTAAGAGTAAGAGTAATCTAGAAGTGAGACTCACAGGACAGTGAGGACACTAAAACTATCTGCTGTAAAGCTTATCTTTTAGGAGTCTTAGCGTTTCAAAAATAGTATTTTGGTGGTGTATTTTGCTGCACAATGCCAATTGTCTATATTGCTTTATTGTTAGCTATGTCACACTGTAGTTTTTTCTTCTTCCATTTGGAAGATTTGAAAACGGGGTTGCTGACAGCCAAAATAAAACAAGCACGTCTTTTCAACTTTTCTTCAACTTTTTAATTTAATTGGGCTGTGTGGTTAAATGATCCTTTAGGAGGTCTCGTATAGTCAACCTAAACATGTGAGGAGTGAGAGGAAGATCCTATAGTGTTTACTCTGTCAGGCAGGGAGTCTCCCATCCTTCAAGCAAAGCCCTGAATTAACACTGAGCCATTAACATGTCAGTGAGGGCCTCCTCTCCTCTCCCCTCCCACACAAAGACAAACTGTTCTTCTCTAGAGTAAGCATTTACTCTGAGACCGACACTTGACAGTTTTGGGGTGACTTTATCAGATCTGTGTTCGTACATATTAGGCCATCAGTTTGTTGTTCCAGATGTCTTTGTAGAATGAGGGTAAAGAGGACTGGTCATCGTCCCTATTCCACAAACTATACACACTATTTTACAGGCTGGTATCTGAACCCTGTAGGAACAGAACGGCATGTAGCGTTGGTGTGGAGCCTGATGCTGAGGTATCCTCTCTGTAACCAGCCGATAAGCCCAGCTTTGATTACGCTGGCACTTTTTCTATTGTGTTGCTTGTTTCATTCAGCCTCCATTTAAAGGCCAGACACCAGGCAGCGGGGCTCAGTGGTCCTAGCCATAGCAGGGCACACTGCCTGATTCTGTTTTGGGTTGGTTCTCCTGTCCAGCAAGGTGGTGATTCAGCAGTTCTACGTCCTTATTAGAGTCACTGGTTTTTCACTGGTTAAATGAACCAGTTGGAAATAGCTCTTCTCTTTTAGAAATGTTTACTCTTATTTTAAACTGGGATTGATTGTGTCTAGGGACCTGCAGTGTTTGGTTTACATACCTCAACCGCCAACCCCTCGCCATTCTGGAATGTAATGGTGGAGTATCTGTCAATGAAGTTTTTTCTTTGACTGCAGAACTAAACAATATCTACTGGGCCTTTTCTTTTCCCTCTGTATCAAGTTGCTGTGTTTTCCACCATGACTGGTATCATTCAGATAGAGTTATCTTGGCCTTGTCATTGTGGCGTTCACTAACGAGAGAGAGAGAGAGTACTATCAGTTGTTTTAATGTATTCTTCTCTCCATTGTCAGCTGACCTATGATTCCGTTCATTAAGTAGAGAGTTCTGTCTCGTCACTGCGATACAGCATAGATTCCAAGGGCAACTGTGTGGTGCACAGTTGTTGGTTGCCAATGACCTGTTTTGTAATGCTGTCTTCAAATCAGCTTTACAGATTCCTCTGGAATTGGAACTGTTTAAAACGAATGTCCAAGCTAACTGCAATTAGGTGAAACCCTGTTGATTGTCTCATGCCAGGACTAATATAGACTAATATAGACAGTGTGTGTGTGTGCTGACTGATGAGGCAAGCAATCTTACTTTTTCAACTCCATGCGAGTGGTTAATGGGCCGTGAGCCAATGAGAAAGCCCCATAGACTGATCTACAGCAAGGACACTGGGCATGACTAACCCTGGCCCCTCCCCTCCCGAGGTAAATCCCCATACTCCCCTAGGAAATCTCCTATTGACTACAACACTGGGAGGAGGACACACTTGTTGGAGCCACACTAAGGTGGAGTGTCAGTCAGTGTGTGTTCGTGTGGGTGAAGTGTGAGGTAGAAGAGCGCTGTGGTTGGACTAATGCAGCAGAAGTTATGGATGTGGAGGATTCCTTTGCACAGATAGCTGCTTTGCCAAAGAAGCTTTAATGGCTGCACGGGGTCTGTATAAGTGCCTTGTCCATCATTGAAGTGTCTTAAAGGAATGCACTGAGTAGAAAGGCTCTGAGGAGAGGAGCAGTCATTTTCAGCCTGCTTTATCAGTGCTCTCTGAGATGCTGTTATTTGCTAAAAGAGAGTGCATCTGAAATGCCACAGCAAGATTGATAGTTATTTGGTAAGTTTTCTTTGATTTCTACTTATTAAGCTCATTGGACTTCCCTGTATCTCATCCGTCTCCCTATCTAATGCTGGGTCAACTCCACGCCGAGCGACTTATAATTTGGTTTCAATAAATCTCTTCTTTCAGTTTGAAATGCTAATTCACTCCATGTGTATTTACAAAGATTTCCTCTTGATTTATTCTGGATTTATCTAAGCCTAAAGTTTAGGTTACACTTTTCACACTTGCTGCCTGCATAGCCTAGATATTCACACCCAATTGGGTCAGTTTCGCTACTGTTTGTTTTCGAATGTCGTTTTCACTGAAACCGGAGGAGGATTTTCTGAAACTAGCCCCAACGTCTCCTCCTCCTCCTCCTCCTCCCTTCTGGGTAGCTGTGGCAGTTCAGCTGTAGCCTTGACAATAAGGACTCCTGACTAGAATGTCAATTTGCATTTCTATTGTGAGCTCTGTTAGGGTTCTGTTAGGGCAGCATATCGCTCTCAGGACCACTGACTGACTGGAGGAGGAAGGGTGTGTGTGTGTGCGTGTGTGTGTGCGTGACACGCTCTCTTTCTTTATGCTGCTTCTTATTGAGGAGGAGAGCTTCTCAGGTTGCCCTCTACCTCCCTACCATAAATTAGCTTGACTCCATGAGCCAAGTGCCAGAACTTTTGGAAGATTGCCATCATTGATGTCCCACTTCAGACTGAGCTCCTTTGGGGTTGGCTGCCAAGCAAAATACATCTTCACATTCCTTTGGCCCCATGATGGAATGTAGGAGTCTTGTATCGTAGATCAGAGAGGTTAAGGATTTGAGTGGGTGGCTCTTAGCCTTACGCTTATACAGTATCTGTAGTCTACAATATGTCGCTCTTGTCTTGTCTAGTCCGTTCTGGTCGTGCCAACCGGGTGTGGGTCACAGGGTGAAGAATAGGGACTGAAAATGACATGTTGGACCATACCTGGGTTCAAATACTATTTGATATCATTTCACATTCTTTATCTGGGCTTGACTGAGCTTTCCTGGCGCAATGGAACCAATAGAATAGTTGTAAAAGTGCAAATCCCACCCATCTGGCACTCCAGACAGGCTAAAGCAAACACTAAATGTATTTGAAATAGTATTTGAACCCAGGTTTGTGTTGAACAGACGCCAGCTTGGACATAGTGTGAAACCACTGATCTCATCTTTCTAATTGATTCAAAGGCTAAGCCTCCCGCCTACACCATGCTGTTTACACTCAAGGGATCTCTCAGTCTGTCGCCATACAGCCATATGGCAGTGGGATGACCACCAGACAGACCATGTTAAAGGTCATTTCTATTCTGTCTAGTGTTGTTCTTCTAAATAACAAACAGATATTTCTCATAGATTACTACTGCAATGGTGGTTTCCTCTTGCGTTTTGAGGACTGATTCATCAAACGTCTTAGAGTTGACCTAATGAACTACTAATTATTAAGGTCTGTCACTCATGTTACATACCATTCAATGTACAATGAATATCAAGCATACATCTCTTATTGGCCAGAAAGGAGTGCACAGTTCTCATTGGTCAGTCACTGACAGTATACTGAGGATAGGTCCTTCAGTCCTTTGTATCTCAGTTGGTAGAGCATGGCTCTTGCAACGCCAGTGTTGTGGGTTCGATTCCCACAGGGGACCATTATGAAAAGAAAGTATGAAAATGTATGTGCTCACTATTGTAAGTCGCTCTGGATAAGAGCGTCTGCTAAATGACTAAAATGATAGTGACCAGGGATTTGTTTTTGGATTTTGACAATATGTTATGTGTTCCTCCTCTGCTGCCTGCCCAGGAAAATGAAAATGGTGGATATTGTCTCACAGACCACCATGCCATCAGAATCAGAAACTGACATACATGTGGCCAGGAACTTTCTCACCAAGATATTACGAAGTTCCATGAGGTATTGTGGAATAGCAACCTCCTCCAGTACACTAGCTATCCCAAACCGATCCTTCAATGATCCCTTGTGACTTTCAATGTTTGAACCCAATCCCACTCTTTTGTTGATGTCACCCATTGCATCCCATGTATGGTACTGTAGCTGTCTGTGGTCCTTGTGTATGTGTCAGATTTGTTTGGTGATGGCTTCACATTGTATCCCATCTGTCTACTTCTATATTCCATTGTTTTGGTTCATATCTTCTACACAATTAATGTAAAAAAAGAACATTTCCACATCAGATTGGTTTTTGTAGTAGTTTCTTGTTTTTACTGAATTACATATTTTTGTTACCTCTCTCCAACATGCATATCAGGAAGAACCGCTTCAAGGGGTGAGACTGAAATGAGAAAGCATTGTTTGTCTGTTACCTTCTATTTTTTAATAAGATGCATTTCAATAACATGCTTTCCTTAACCTTCTCCCTGTAGGAGGAATGAACCAGTCTCCCGGCCCCATTCATGGCACTCCTCCAAGTTCACAGAAGACCACCCCGAACCCACAGAGAGTCACATAGAGCCTCCACCTGCACCTCTACCTCCACCTGTGTGGCAGGTCAAACATGAAGTCAGGTGAGCTGCTGGAAGAATCTATGACCTCCTTCGCCTGGAGATGAGAACAACACCATAAAAATAATGGTTGCCCCTACCTCTGAGATGGAGTTACCATAAACTCTCTGAATGTAGCTCAGACCTGTCAATGTTACACAGACACTGCCCTTTAGGGTCTTCACATTTCCTAAAGAAAGGTCCGAGCTACATTCAGAGAGTTTATGGTAACTCCATCTCAGAGGTAGGGGCAACCATTTATTTTTATGGTGTTGTTCTCATCTCCAGTCATTGAATACACATATCAAAGTAGGTCAGTTATCAAAGAACAAGAAAACGCTGAATAAAAGCATAATAAATGATCATAAAACCTAATAAATATCTAATTAGCTACTGCTAACCAGATTATTAACACATTTTCTTGTATTTATTTCTAGTGCATCCGCAAAAGACCTTTCCAGCAGTGGGGACCACAACTCTAATCTACGCCAGTTATCCAGCCAGTTCAGCTCGGTGGGGAATATGGAGAGAGTAGAGCGCCCCTCACACCCCTACCCACCAGGATGCCTCTCCCCCCAGCAGGTACCACCGCAGCGCTGAGCCTCTCTCTGGCGGTGGAGGGTCTGGTGGGAAGAGAGAATCAGCCTTCAGCTCTCTCTCCCTCTACCAGCTCCTCCCCGGAGCCTGCTCCGGACCTAGACAACACTAACACTGCTGGGACAGAGGGCAGCAGGTTCTATAAGGGGTCCAGACTCAGAGCAGTGAGGGGGAAGGCAGGGGAGCAGCGCCACAGCCGGTACCTCCAGCTGCCCCAGGGGGACGGAGGCTCAGAGAGCCCCAGGACAGTCCCAGAGGAGCAGCCTGGCTCCCGCTACTCCAGCTCAGGCTCTGGCAGATCGCACATAGGCCCTGTGTGGCACGTCCCAGAGAGGAGGAAGGTAGCAGCACCCCCCTCTCCTCCTCCTCCTCCCCCTGCGCAGTGACAGCTTTGCTGCCACCAAGGTGTACCCTGCCTACACAGAGGGGCCTGGAGCTCCACCACATGGGCAGATGAAGGCCCAGGAACGAGGGGTGGACAGGTTGGCTGAGGCCCCAGAGAACAGCAGCTACAGAGGCCGGGGAGACCATATCTCTCATTACTCTCACAATGAGAACGGGCCAGACCACAGGTGCAGTTACAACCCTCCACCCCACAAGAAAGACTTCCTCCACCCAAACATAGCAGCAGGAGCACCTGACTACAACCACAACCAGCTCAGCCACCCAAACAAACTGTTCTCGCTGTCTAGCCAGGACGTGAGACAGAGTCAGTCTCCCTTCACTTGCCTGCCCAACCACCAACGGCAGTACAGCGACGAAAGTACTTTCTACCTGCAGACCAGATCCACCCCACATCCACCGAAGCCGCAGAGTGTCGGTAGCTACTACCACAGCCTCCAGGAGCTCCCTACCAACCTCTGTAACAGCAGGAACCACGTAAGGTCCTCCACCGCGTCCCTGTCCACCTCGACCATCGACCAGAACTATGACGGCGGAGGACACATCAGGTACTACTGCATCACAACCAAGCAGCCAGCCCAGCCAGAGACTCGTGTTAGACAGAGCAAAGCAGAGGTCTGGAGGGCTGACATGGAGCTAGCTAAGGGGTCCAACGACAGTGGCTCCACAAGTTCCTCCCACAAGACCAACAAGGTCAAGTATCCTCCTCATCCTCAGCAGCCTTACGCCGACAGCAACAGCAAGGAGCGGAACGGAAATGTCAAACCGGACAATGTTCTGCTTTATGAGCACACAGCCTCCAGTTCCTTATCTGGTAAACCTACCACTGAGGAGAAGGAGAGGGAGAGGAGGAGTGAGGGGCAGAGACCTTCTACAGAGGCTCAGCTTAGAAGCTCTTACTCTCCCAGTCCGCACAAGGACCACAAGGCGGCACCACTGAGAGAAGACCCTTGGGTCACTCAGGAGAACCATAAGATCTCTTCTCAAAAGACACCCATGCTCCACAGTCTGTCTCAGGAGAGTAGAAGCCTAGTTCAGGAGAGTAGGAGCCCCATGCTTCATTCTCTATCCCAGGAAAGTAAGAGCCTGGTGGAGAAGAATCACCCTGCTATGGCACCACCACCACCATCCAACGGCGGGGGGACAACAACCACCCCATACAGGAGGCTTTAACGGACAACACGGCAACGGGCAAACTGGCGAGCCGGCGACGATACGCCACCACCCTCCGCAACGAGATCCAGCTAAAGAGGGCCCAGCTGCAGAAAAGCCGGAGCGCGGCCACCCTGACCTGCCCCAGCGAGATGGAGGAGCCAGAGGAGGAGACAGACCCGGGTGGGTGGAAGTCCACCTCCACCTCCTCCTCCGACGGCTCCTTTTCCTCCTCCTACAAGGACCACCTCAAGGAGGCGCAGGCTAGGGTCCTCCAGGCCACGTCCTTCAGGAGGAGAGACCTAGAACCTCCCGGTTCAGGGTCGGAGGCTCAGTTAACCAAACCCAACTCACACATAGTCTCCCGCATCGGCGGCCGCAAGCGTTTCCCTCTGAACAAGAGGGTCCACTCGTTCTCCGAGCCAGACAAGATCAACAAGCTGGGAGTGGAGGGTGAGGGAGAACTTCCCGTTGGAACAGCACGGTCATTTGTAGACCGGCGGAAGTTCTTTGAAATGGCTGCTAAACCTGCCTTCTGCAGACCCATCTCAACCATCCACAAGTCAGGCCAGCAGAGCTCCAGCACCACCTCCAGCACTGGGGAGCACGGAGAGAGCAAGGCCAGAGGGAGAGCCCACTCAGGGGACACTGAGGAGGGCTGGAGGCCGGGCCTGGACAGTGAGAACTCCAGTGACCAGCACCCAGACCCCCTCAGCCCCGCAGACAGACAGGCCCTACTGGAGCAGCAGAGGCTGGGGACCTTCGCTGAATACCAGGTCACCTGGAACATGCAGAGGAAGGCTCCAGACACAAAGACCCAGGGGAGGTACCACTCTGCCGAGAACATCCTGGACCAGGGAACAGAGGAGACGCCTGTCTGTGTCCATGAGAGGTCCAGATCATCTCCCTCACAAGACTTCTACACACAGGTGAGCGTTTCCATTGAATGTCTCTTAGTGTAGTGGTAGTAAAGTGAGCTGCATGACTTCCTTAGCATTAGCACAGACATGAGTGTGTTTATAGATATAACAGTCCACTTTAGAATGTCTAAACATTAAACCAGCGGACCAGAGTGCTGTTTTAGTAGAAGGTTATATTGGGCCAGCTATATTATGGCATGGCGAGACCAATATTTCATAAATGAGACCTTGCAGAGGACCAATTGTAATTCGGTGTATTCCTCATTTTATTTCAGAAGATCCCTGTGCCATGGAGAGACTCTGTTGAAAAGCCGTATCTGGATCACAGACAGGACCAGCAAGGAGGCAGTTACACCACCAGGTGAGCATTCCACATTATTCTCTTCTCCATTCTAGTTTCTGTTCTCAGATCAGTTACAACCTACCCACCTATTGTTGTGTCCTGAGTGGCGCAGTGGTCTAAGGCACTGCATCGCAGTGCTAACTGTGCCACTAGATCCTGGTTCGAATCCAGGCTCTGTCGCAGCCGGCCGCGACCGGGGACTCTGGGCGGCGACATTGGCCCAGCGTCTCCAGGGTAGGGGAGGGAATGGCGGCAGGGATGTAGCTTAGTTGATAGAGCATGGCGTTTGCTAACGCCAGGGTTGTGGGTTCGATTCCCACGGGGGGCCAGTATAAAAAAATATGTATTCACTAACTGTAAGTCGCTCTGGATAAGAGCGTCTGCTAAATGACGTAAATGTAATGTAAAATATTGTTGGAACACATTTCAAGGTGATAGTGATCTAGTACTCTGTTGACGGTGCAGTAACGTACATCCACATGTACATGAGTGTGTACTATAGTATAATAACAATAGCAGTTTGAGTTAGGGTAGGTGGGTAGCATGCCAGTTCAGCCCAGGGGCAGTTATCAGGTGATCAGGGTTTGGGAGGGACCTGCCCCGCCCAGGTAAAGCTACAAGTGTAAACCAATCCTGTTTCAGGCTATTACAGTCAACTCCGGTCTCAGGTTGTAAACCCACTCGTTGCTCCCTGGGTGTTATTACAGAGATTAGTTAATATTTTTTGTCTGTTTTATAAAGAATATATACAGTAAGGGCTGAATTCGTGATAAGAAAATGAATAAATCAATTCAGAAAGGACTCTGCTCCTCATTTCAGTTGAAATGTGCTTAGTGTGAGTATGTTGTTGTCTTCGATTTGCCTCTCCTGTTCTGTTTGCTGCCTCTCCTGTTCTGTTTGACAGAGGGCAGAGCGAGAGCCGAGACAGAGAGCAGCCCGACCAGTTCCCACAGCCTCCACAACCGTCTATTCCAAGACTGACGGACACAGAACCACAGAGCAGCAGAGACGTGGCCACCCCCACCCCCCTCCCTCTCCCTCACCCCTCTGACCACAGACACAAACGTGACTCTGCGGACCCCGCCCACAACCTCCCCGCTCTCCCCCCGTACCCCTCCAACCACACCCACAGCTCTGTGTTTGAGCAACCACCACCACCACCACCTCCAACGCCTGCTCCCAAGCCCCAGAATACAGGCCTCATCATCATGCCACATTGGCCTCTCCTAGGCCTGGAAACCTCCTCAACCACATCCTCCTCCTACGGACACTCTTCCCAGGAATTCCTGCCTGGTCCTGGCTCCCATCAAGCTGACCCAGTAGAACCATCATCCAGCAGCATCTGCTCTCCCCATGGCACAGAGCTGGATCCTGCCCCAAACCAAGCCTCCTCCATGGGCTCCACCCAGCTCCCCTCTCCCACCCCGGGGAGAACCGCTGGACTGGACACAGAGGAGGAGGAGGGAGCAGCTGATTCAACACTAGAGCCACCCTCCTCCTCCTCTTCCCACTCTCATTTTTTCTCCTACCAGCCTCCCAGTCTGATAGTTCCCTCTTCAAATGGGACTAGTTCTCCTTCTCCTCAGTTTGCTCCTCAGAGGCTGACGGACCAGCCCCCTGTCTCTGTGTCCATGCAGGATGAAGCCCAGAGCAGGTAAGCACTAAGCAGCTTAACTGGCATTCTGAGGCCTGTCTCCTCAGCTCTCCTCAAACTACTGTACACTACTGTACAGCCTTACGTAACTAACTGGGGATTGTTGTCCTGTGTTGCTTTACTTACAGTAAGTAAGCCTTGTCCGAGCCAGAACGGCCCCTAATTACAGGAGCCTATCTCCTGATTCTGTAGCGTGAGTCAGCTGGATTTGAAGTCTTATTTCTTTATCGTAGTAGCAGCACATTGATAGAGGAGGCTATGGAAGATGATTTGGAATTACATGGTATGATGTGCCACTGCCACAGACCAGAATGCACTGGTTTAGAGTTTTCTTATGAGCCATTTCCCAGTGATTTGATTTCAGCTGTGCAGCATTGGGGCACATACAGTATTCTTGCTACAGTAGCCATGACATTAAGCCTGGAAACAGAAGGCTGTAATTTTATTTGGTTATATGATTGAATGACTTTATGACCTTTCAGTGGATGGCGCTGTTCCATCCCTTTAATTATCGTTGACTCAACCTGTCCACTGTCAGTCAGTAACATGGACTGTAAGCTTGTATATGGTAGATGTGACTCACTTGTGTTTCACAGAGCAACTCCTGACATAAAATCTAATTTCTGTTTCAGTAAACTGAGCTGGAAATTAGACTAAAGGTTCAACAATTTGTTTATAATATCATTGTGTAATTTTAAGTGACAGCATCTATCACAATTGTCAAGTTTTCTCATAATACATTTTATTACTGTAAGTTAACACCAGTTACGGTTGTTTCTCTACAGGCCAGAGAACAGGACCAACGCTGTGATGGAGATGAGCAGTGTAGGGAAGAAGGTCCCTGTGAAAATCGTCCACGCTGAGAGCACCACAGAGAGGCAGAGCCGCCAGTACCTGCTTCACAGTGAGAGAAATGGGGCCCCTGGAGTTTCAGAGGGGCCCGACCTTCCCCCACCCCAACCGACCAACCTGCCCTCCCCTGAGCCGCAGCCCTACTCCCCTGTTCCGCGCCTACACCCCCCTACACACGCCATCGGCCCCATAGTCCCCCAACGGGACCCAACCCTCACTATAGCCCCAGAAGAGGCCCTGTCCCCTGGGCAGTCTCAGACCAACGGCACCTCCGGTACCTCCACCATGGGTCCCCAGCAGCCTCAGAAGAGTAACTCTGAGGAGGATGTGAAGAGAGAGGAGCTGGCCAGAGACATCATGGACAAGGACAAGTCTCTGGTGGACATCTTGGACCAGAGTAAGATGAAGACCACCATGGACCTGATGGAGGGGATCTTCCCCCAGGGGGAGCAGATCCTGGATGGGGGGCACCAGAGGAGAAAAGTCTCCCCCAAACAGGGATTGCCACCCAGGGGCATGGATGACAGGTGAGCTGACTGGGAATGGGATCTGGCAGTCCAGAAATATAACATTCATGAACAAATTCACTGAGCATTTACTGGTAGTCATAACATAGTCTAGATAATCACACATCGTTCTGTGTATTTTTGTGTAGTTACATTTTTATAAGACAATGACTTCAACTCTCCCACTTCAGAGGTGTTTGTTCAGATGAGTTAAAAAAAGACATTATAGTGTTGTGTTAATATTTCTTCCCATTGAGAGGATGAGTAGAGGGAAATGGATACATGACTAAAACACATTAGTCCAATTCTAAACACCTGATCAGCCCATAGACTGTGGCGCTTTCTTTACACAGATGCCCCCTGCTGGCAATATATTAAATCACAGACTACAACTGAACACAATGGAGGAGGGGCATAAACCTTCCATTTTACCTGCGATTTTAACAGACCTCTCTGAGATCTTAGAACTGGCCCATCGATACTGAGTTATCACCTCCTGCATCTCAAATGACACCCTATTGCCTACTTTCTTCTCAATAGTATTACACTACATAGAACTTACAGTACTAATAACCAGAATTGTAAACCGGGAAGTTTGGGTCCTGGATGCTGATTGGCTAAAACAGCATTCCAGACGTGTGTATATCAGACAATAATGACGCAAAACTACTTTTATATTTATGTTGGTAACCGGTTTATAATAGCGATAAGGGGTTTGGTGATACAGGCCAATATACCACTGCTAAGGGCTGTACCCAGGCACTTCGCTTCGTGTTGTGCTTAAGAACAGCCCTTAGGCGTGGTACATTGGCCATATACCACACGTCCTTGGGCCTTATTGGTTAAATAACCCTCTGCTTTCTGTCTGTCTCTATCCCATCCAGGAGAGAGGAGGAGGGCCTGTCTGCCGCCACAGGGTCCCTGGTGACCAGCTCCTCCTACTACAGTACGTCTGCCCCCAAGGCTGAGCTGCTCAACAAGATGAAGGACATGCAGGAGGACGAGCTGGAGGAGCTGGAGCAAGACTCAGAGGACGAACTGGACATCAACCTGGCCAGCAAGAAGGTACAGAAACACAGGGTACTGACCCTGTAAAACAGGTTTCTCCAACCCTGTTCCTGGAGAGCTACCCTACAGGACGGTAGCTCTCCAGGAACAAGGTTGAGAGTCCTCAAGGTTGGTGTATGTGACAATAAAACATATTATTATTATTACTGACTGTTTCATGCCATATCAATCACTGGTCATCAATCCGGCTCCTGGAGAGTCACAGGACTGCAGCTTTTCCCCAAGTTTAGTGTCATCATACCCGATTCAAATGTTCAACTGATCTTCAACACTTTGATTAGCTGAATGTGGTTCACTGCTGAGCCGAGACAAAAAACCTGCCGTTCTGCACGCTCTCCAGGACCAGGATTGAGGAATAGTGCTATCCAGTATGTGAAATGGCTCTCTTGAATGTCATCTCCTTGTCTGTCCCTCTTTCTCCCCACAGCAAGAGCTGATTGACAGCCTGAGTAAGAAGCTTCAGGTGCTGCGTGAGGCCAGGGAGAGCCTTCAGGAGGACGTCCATGATAACAACTCTCTGGGGGACGAGGTGGAGGCCACGGTGCAGAGGGTCTGCAAGCCCAACGAGCTGGACAAGTTCAGGATGTTCGTGGGAGATCTGGACAAGGTGGTCAGTTTGCTGCTGTCCCTTCCGGCCGACTGGCCAGGTGGAGAACGCGCTCAACAGTCTGGAGGGGAAGACACCACACCAGAGGGAGAAGGTAGGGTCGGGTTAGGGTGGAGGTTAGTAGTGGTACAGGTTAAGGGAGGACACCGCTATCTCCCCACGCTACTCGTGAGGCAGGATTAGATGGCTAACACTCATCCTCATTAGCTCAAAGCTATAGTAGTATTACAAACCAGAGTAAAGGGGTGTTTGCATTTACCAACGTACAATATTCATGTTCAACACTAATTGATGTGTGTACTGTGAGTTAAACAGGAAGTTGTTCGACTGATTCCATCATAACTGCTTGGCTGCATTTGTTTGTATCCCTCTTACCTGATCTGCCCCCCTCTGTCGGCCCTCCCTCTCTCACCGCTTCCCTGTCAGAGAAGAGGGAAGCTGTTGATCAGACAACATGAAAGACGCCAAAGAGCTCAAGGAGAACCTTGACCGGCGGGAGCGCCTGGTTTACAGCATCATGGCTGCTCACCTCAGCCACGAGAGCCTGGCAGACTACCAGCACTTTGTCAAGATGAAGTCAGCCCTCATCATCGAAAGCAGCGCAAGCTGAGGACAAGATCAAACTGGGAGAGGAGCAGCTGAAATGTCTGCTGGATAGTTTATTGTTGGAGCAGAGGATGCTGTTCTGATGATGTTTAGTGCAATCTGAGATCCTTGGAACGTCCTACCTAAACCCTAACCTTAACCCCTACCCTAACCTTAACCCTTACCTAACCTTAACCCATACATTTCAACTTCAATATGGTGACGTCAGAGCTGGGACGTCCCAAGGATCTCGTTTAGACTTTTCCTTCTGACAATGGACACACGAGGCGATGTGGTGTACTGACACAGACTCACTAGATAGCCTCAGAGAGGCGCAAGGTGGACTTGATATGACAGAGGAGACTGTGTGCTGTTTGTAGTTAACTGACTTGAAGCCTGTTACATTTCAGTTCCACACTACAGACAGGAGCTGTTTTTCTGTGCTGAAGAAACACCCTGTTTCTGGATTTAAAGTAGCTCCTTAGAGGAAATTCATTAAGATCGATGAAACTTTGCTTTGCTAAATGTGTTTGATTCAGGGATGTTGGTGAGGCCTCATGGTGAGGCCTGTGCTCTCAAATGATTCTCAAGATGAGGCGGCGCGTCTCTGTTTTATATAATGCGTGTTTGAAATATGTTGTTTTTAGTAATTTATTGTAGCCTTTTAAATATTTACAGATGACATTGACATTTCAGGTAAACTCACCTATAAACCTACTTTGTAGTTCATTACAATACAAATTGTATATATATTCTTATTGTGAAGTATAGGTTTTATAATTAGATCATTAACTGGGGTTTTCCTCTCTGGGACAGTGCTGGTTTGGTTCAGAAGTCTAAAGTTATTTTCATATTTGCCTAAACAGTACTTGTCTTTCATATCATCTTACACACATCACTAATAGCTACAGCACAGATGGGTATGTTCAACAATACTTGTTCTCAGGCCCCACTTCCCGTACTATAGTATGGTATTCCTTGACAATGTTTATTGGTTACTGGTCTTTTTTATTCCAAAAGTATAAAAAAGGTAATTAAACATTTGAAATCCAGTTGTGGCGGCAGGTAGCTTAGCGGTTAGAGAGGCCAGTTTGAATCCCGGGTCCGATGGGAAAAATCTGCGGAAGTGAGCTGGCAACCGGAGTGTTGCTGGTGGTCAAATCCTAGATGTCATTGCATGCCATTGTGCCCTTGAGCAAGGCGCTTAACCCCCACAACTAGCACCCCGGGCGCCTAGTGTGGCACCCCCGCACCCCTGCAAAACCTGTATATGTATGTCTTTTTGGGAGGAGTTGGGTTAAAAGCGGAAGTCAAATTTTCGCAATCGACCAATAGAGTGATCTTAAAATCAAGATCAAGGACCGAATTAGCACTTTCTAGTCCCAGAATTCCCCTGTTTAGGGACCTATCTCAACCTGACGTTGTGCCTGGGCGTCTGCCACTGTGAACACTAAAGGATTTGAATGTACACTAAGTATGTGTATACTTTGTATAACCGTGCAAACATGCATTGTACTCTCACATCAATTTGAAGACAATAAACAGTATGACTGATGGTCTTGGTATTTGTGAGCTTATTACCCAACAGTGGCCATAACAACAATGACTAAGCTAAGAAATGCCAGGGTTATAAGTGTGTCCTGATGGTTAATTAGCCCTGCCTTCCCTTCCTCTTTCTGGTGAATAGCAATAAAAGAGTCAATCATTCACAGAGATTTTATGTTCACAGAGATGGTATGACTGTGACTTTATGTAGTCAAGACGAGGAAGTGTCGGGCTTTTTCTTGTTTACAGTGGTATATAAATGGCCAATTTTCATACATGAAGATGAATGGCCAGCCCGGCACACTGCCTGCTGATCTGTGGCTCTCACCACCACAACCCTGTCAGAACTAACAGAGGTAATGTGTTGTTCGTCAGATGTCCGTTTGTATTTCGATTTATCACCACATCCTGTGTATTTGATTATCGATCTACCATGCTTTGTCAGGCTTTTTACGTCATACAGTTGATTTATAAAGGCAATTTTCAGACAAAGGTAAACAAATTGCTAGATTTTCATAGTGATACTTGGGTGCTCAGAGTCGACATGGGGATTAGGTTGTTTAATGACATTTGTCAAGGTTTTTCTAAAAGTATAGTATATGCTTTAACCCACTTAATATATTCAATGAATGTGTTCACATAATATTATGGGTTACAGCATGTGTCTTTACGAACTAATTTGTTAATTTTAACAACAACCTCAGTAATTACATGTAAAAAAAATATACTATATATTATCCCACATTCGTCATACTCGTATAAAAGTTGATTCTGTGTGCTACATTATGGCAGGCAATAAACCTGCGTCATACTACAGCTTTTGAGGTAGTTCAAATGGGGACATAGAATCTATTGAAAACATCTAATTGATGTGTCCCTATCCACTGCATTTAATCCCCATTGTAATTCCCATGTTTGTAGACTGTGTCATGGCACCAGTTGCCTCAGCCATTCAGTCGTTGTTATCACAGTTTGTCTTTCCTCCTCAAGTATGAATTGTATTGTGTTGAGGCTCTTCACATTCACAGGTGTGTTAGCTGCCTGCTGTCACCACATTCATGTTTTTTTCCTCTCAGAGGGAAGCAGGTGCTTTGTTTTCCAGGTATCCTAGAGACCGCAGGACCGGATCTGTGAAAAACGGCGACCGTATCCAAGCCTCTTCCCTTAATGAGGTGTGAGTCTGGAGCCTGAGGGTGAAAAACAGGATCATTAAGAGATGAGGGGGCTTCCGTTCGTCTGTAGGCAGACTAAGAGGACTGTCGGTGGATTATCTTGGCTATCTGTTTAAGGTGAGGCTCTCTCAGTAGTTATGATATGACACACCTGGTTCACCACGGCTCACCCTCAGTTCTCAGCTGTGGTTGCCGTGGGTTGTTGTCCTTTACCCGGTGACCCTTGACTCATCAGTGGAGCGTCTGTCCGTGCCTACTTAACCCTTCATCACCTCAGGAGTGGCCTGGGTCGGGATCTGGGGGTGTGTTTCAATAGCCATACACTCGAATACCTCTAGTTCAGGGTCATTATTGTCAGATATCCTGTCGACGGCTTCACGCCCCCGGAGGTCCACGGCCCAGGTGCTCGTTCTACTAGCGCTGATCTTGGGGTGCTGTGGGAGCGCTCCCCGTCTCCACTCAGATCTATTTCCTACACACACTATCCCTTCGTTACAATGGCTGGTACTCTGTGCTTGTTTCAGTTGTCTTCTCTCCTCTCATACCTCTCCCTGTGCAGACTTAACTCAGTGGTGACCAACCAAAGCGATTACGTTCCCTCAACTTCCACTGCCCCCTGCACTTGTGACCCAGTACGCGGGGGCAGGTATCGATTCGGGATCTAGGGTCGTTCATGTGATCATCAGTGGATCTCTTCATCTCCTACAGGTTCCCTAACAAGATGGACCAAGTGAGCCTTCTTGTCCAGAGGCAAAACACTTTGATGGTCAAGTGTTGGACATTGTCCCCTGGTCTGTGGGACACAGTAGGGTTAGATCTGAAGTAAATCCTCAGGGCCCGGACAATCCCCTTCCCCTCTGATGAGCACTTGTGATTTTTGTTTGTTTCTGAAAACAGACATCTGAGTTACCATTTAAATGTTTTAGTTGAAGCAGAATAGCCGTTTGATGAAACTATATGGTTAGTATAAACCCTGTATTACTTAAAGGAGCAATCTGCAATTGTTACATACAATTTTTGAATTTTTAAATTAATTATATTCCACTGATATATCAAACATTAAACCCTTCCTAATATTATTACAACCCCCAGGTGTTTATATATATATATATATATATATATATATATATATATATATATATATATATATATATATATATATAACTTATTTACTCCATTCTTTGCTAAACAATCATAATTGTAAACAAACACTGTATAGCTATTAAAACTACGCAATATCAAATGAAATTTGTCACATGTCCAATACAACAGGTACCGTGAAATGCTTCACTTACAAACCCTTAACCAACAATGCAGTTCAAAGAAATAGAGTTAAAGAAAATATTTACTAAATTAACTAAAGTAAAATAAAAAGTAACACATACATTTACATAACAATAACGGGGCTATCATCCAGGGGTACATTCCGAGTGCAATGTCTTGAGGGATACAGGCTAGATTGAGGTAATTTGTACATGTAGGTAGGGGTAAGTGACTAAATAATAAACGCGAGTAGCAGCAAGTGTAAAAACAAAGGGGGGGTTCAATGTAAATAGTCGGATTGCCATTTTATTATTGTTCAGCAGTCTTATAGCTTGGGGAATAGAAGCTGTTAAAGACCTTTTGACCTAGACTTGGCCTCGGTGCCGCTTGCCGTGGAGTAGCAGCAGTCTATGACTTTGGTGACTGGAGTTTTTGACAATCTAGTATATAGGTCCTGGATGCAGGCTTGGCCCCAGTGATGTATTGGCGTATGCCTACCCTCTGGTATCATGGATGGTCAATCCTCGCATCCCATAGGTCTGTCTATGAATTTGAGGGTTTCTCCAGCCCCATCCCTCAGCTGTTTACCAAAACAGTGGTGGGGTTAACCACTTTGTTAATTGTTTGAACTGCAGATTGCCCCTTTAAAATATGTCAGATTATATTGATCATACATTGATTAATAAACATTCCTATACCTAATGATTGTGCTATAATTTATAAAAAAAACCTTATTTAGTCAAGAGTATTTCTAAAGTGTGTTTGTGTTGTGTTCTGTTATGTTCTTACAGCTTGTTTACCAGTTTCCTCTACACAGGCCTGGTCCCTGTAGACTCAACCCACACACCCCCCCTCTCTCCCTTTTTTTACTTACAACACACTGTTATCATTTCCTTTCCAATCACTCCAAGGGGAGTTTAAACTATTACATTAAATATATTTTTACATTTTCATACTTGTTTTGCTGATGCCATTGAATGTAGTTCTTCGTCAATTATACAACATTTGCACCGTTGCTGTTTATTTGATCATATTGAAAATGTATTCTTCAACTTTTAAGGGCTCTTGACGTTTCAGTTACCATCTTATACACATACACAATTCAATCAGACATTGTAGTTGTGATAAATCAGTGTGATTAAAACAATGTTTTAATAAATACAATTTTTTTTACACACTGTATTTGTTTGATTGTTCTAACAGGTGTTCCTTCCGGTTTTGACCGCATGGCAAACCTCAATTATCCTCTATCCTGACTGTGTGCCTTGCAGTCTGCACTCTGTAGAGCTCCCCCACTGACTGGTGAACTCTGGTAGTTACTAACTTCTGCGTCTCATATCGCACCCTATATTGTGCACTACTTTTGACCAAACCAATTAGAAGCACTATAAGGGTGCTTTAACACCCTTCTCCCCCTATTACTAAACCACATTGTTCCCTTGTGACGGCTTCCGTTCGGGGCCTCACAGACTAGTTTATTCGTATTAAAATCAAATATTGGCTCTTGCAAGTGTTTTGTTCACCACAAGTCAGTACTATCCCTTTCCTGTTGGGAGGGAACAAAAATAGCTTTTCAGTCCCGTCCAACTTTTTTGGTCTGCAGAGAACTCAACCTCATTGAGAGGATTTGGTTGTGGTCGTCAAAGGATGCAGAGGCCTTTATAGTGGGCAGACACACCCTCATCATGGGCAGAATCAGGATATTAAAGGACCTGACTGTGGGTCTAGTCTCTAGTCAGGAGCTCTTCAACCCTGTTCCTGGAGAGCTCACCCTCATGTTTTGCTCCAACCCCAGTTGTAGCTAACCTGGTTCATCTAACCCGCGTATTATTATGAGTGCGTAGATTGGTTTGCAAAATGGACATCTGTCCCAACCCTGTCTAATCTATATTTATCATCTTACTACAGTATAACTACGTGGCATAGTGGCGTTGGCTGCGTAAATCTCAGGCATTAAATAGAAGGGTGATAGTAGATTACAGGTTAATTGTTTTTTAGATGTTGTGTAACATATTCTGGATTTTCCACCGTTGTGTAATCACCCACCCTGGCATTGAAGGTTCTTAGTTATTGTCCTCAGGCATTATTTCCCTCGTCTTTATTACCTTTACCATAATGTTTCAAGGGGAATTTATTCAACATTTACATCTTTTGTAAATGAGTCTGCTTAACAACCCCTAATTACTGTAAAGTTGATAGTGAAGGAATAATCATACATCTTAACTTCATCATCCACTCAAACCCTAAACCAAACCTGTCCATAACCTACCTAACAATCATAGTGATAACCCTAACCACCCTGACTCCTAATCATTAACCACCAAGTGATGGACATCTCCCTACAAGGCATTGCAGGATCTGCTGAAAAGAACATAACTGTATCAGCACTGTACAACAGAGCTGTTGTAGTGTTCCTGTGACTGAGATTGAAATAAATAGATGCTTTCAATGTTCCCTTTCATTGTGTTTCAGAAGTACATGTGACACAAACTGTTTGCTGTTTAACATATAGAGTGGTTAGCTCCATGTTTTCTCTATTAGACCAACCACTGCCTATGATAAATCAAGCGATTCACATAGAAGCTATAATGAAAGCTTCCATTGTGAAGGGACAACAATGGGATCTTTTCCAGAGGACAACATGGACACAGGAGGCGGTGGGGAGCAGTCCGAGGCATTTCAAAGTCCAGGCGGGGTCTCGTAATGCGAGGAGCCTGGGAGAACTTAGGAAGCGACTCCAGAAGCAAGTGTGTTCCCAAATGGCCCTATTCCTAAAATAGTTACTACTTTTTGACCCAGAGCCCTATGGGTCCTGGTCCAAAATAATCACTACATTAGGGAATATGTCTCATTTAAAATGTAATTATAACATTGAAATAGACAGGAAGTATTTCGCTGTTGCTTCCGCTTGCCCATGGGAACCTTAGAAAAAGATTCCTAGTCTCAATGGACTCACCTGCCTAAATAAAGGAGAAATTAAATTTTAAAATAAGTATAAAACATGACCTGCCTGAACAAGCTTGTGCTTAACACTGTCAAAGTAATGGGCATGTAAATCTACATTTCCTCACTTACGTTTCTCATTATGATGTTCCATTAACCACAGCTTAGCCCAGGAACCAAGACCAAAATCAGCAGGAATTAAACTTAAGCTCCGTTTCCACTGACTTGGTCTTCCCTCACCTTACTTCAAAACTCACTTCCTCATCGTTGTCTAACAACGGTTTGAGCTTATGTAACACAAGCAGGTGGTTTGTGATGCTTAGGAATGAATCTGGTCGTGGTTCTTTCTTTATTTGATATATCAACTTTTTTATTACAATTTCCCACATATATTACTGATATAGATATTACTACAGAGCAATATACAATATAATGTATATTGTATATATCTTATATAATGTATGTGATAAATCAGTAATATTGCCCTCTAACTAGAGGGAATGTATAGTGGAAATTTCAGCAGAAATAAACTAATAATCAGATCCTCAAATATCCATGAAGTCATTGTCTTGTCCAAGTTGTAAGTAAAAGCAAGCATATTTTTTCACCATTAAACACACATTCCCAAATTACTTTGTACATTCCTCACATTAATTATTATTTGCTTTCTACAATATGTTATACTTTTTCTCTTTTGTTCTATTTACAATTTGTATGATTAATTATTCCTTGTAACATTGTTTATTGAGTAACTATGTAGGCTATAACAATATTAATAAGGATCAATTTTTATGCACTTCCTAGTGAAAAACCAGCTTCATTCAAACTGGCTTCATTTTAGTAATTGACAACAATACTATGATGCTGTAAAAACCACTTTGTATTGTGCGATAAAGATATTCCAAAGATAATACTAAGATATGATATCCACATCATTTATATTGACATACAGTATAATCCACCTTGGTCAGAGTTTAGCTTACAGTAATTTCACAGACAATATACTCTTGTCATCAAATTGTCACCATTGCACATTATCTCTTACACAGTACCTACAGCAGGCATAGCACATATTAAGGAAGAAATCACTTTAAAAACTTATAGTCTCTTTGGTTCCTAAAAATTTCTGTTTGATAAATGTAGGTGATATTTTTTGCAAACATGACATGCACAAAACCCTGTCCTACTACTAAATTACCAGTTTTTGCAAATTCTGTCTCAATATATGAGAAAGATTTATTCCAGCAAAAGTACTCACATAACTTTAGCTAATGTAGATAAGCATGAAAAAGCTTTAGGTAAGCAGCGTTTTATTCACCATTGAAAGAGACAGGGCAAGGTTCCCACTTTACAATACTGTTCTCACTTCTCAATAGCTTATCAAACATATTCCATGACCTCTTCCTATGTGGGTATTGGTAGTGTGTATCGTGTGTATGTCTTCTCTGTAGCGGTATGGGCATTTGTAAGGTGCAGGGCTCATCTTAGTAGGCACAAAATCGCGGAGGTACTACCACAGAGCGCCAGCCACCAGGTGTAGAAACCCTGCCGTCCAGCCACAAAGCAGGGCATCCCCAAACTCCCTCGCGCATGGCTGGCTCGGCCTCATCGAAGACGCAACCGTCAGGTGGCATGTAAACACAGGTATGAGACCCAGTATCCCTGCGACCAACACAATATCCCCCCAGCATCTTCATCAATCTCTTCACCCTCAACCCCTCAACCCCTGGTTGCAGCTGTTGACCCAGTAGATTCCAGGAATGGCTAGCGGGAGACCCAGGAGGCCAGTGGCCACTGTTACACACACATGAGGATCCGAGCTGTTTGATGTCTGGGGGCAGGCCAGAGACTGTCATAGGAGTCTCACTCCAGATTCCCAAGGTCCTCACCCACTGTCTCCCACAGGCCCAGCTCGTAGCTCTCCCGCGGGCAGCGGTCGGTGGACAGGGTCAACCAGGTAGACATGATGGTGGTGGCCAGCAGAGCAGATCCAGGCACCAATGGAGAAGAGGACCCGGGGTTCAGGCGCACACGGATCCATAGTGCTGCCCACTCTAGTGGCCACTCTCCGGCTCAGCTCAGCTCTGCTCCCGAGTTGCTTGCTCCCCCTGTCTCTCTGTGCCACAGTCACTGCACCGCCCACCTGCTTCTCTCTACTCCTGTCTCTTGCCACAGTCCCAGCTGCAGCCAGGGCTCCACGACTGCTTCTCTCTACTCCTGTCTCTCTGTGCCACAGTCAGCTGCAGCCAGGGCTCCCACTGCTTCTCTCTACTCCTGTCTTTCTGAACTGCAGCCAGTTGAAGCAAGAAGGAATCGGCCATAGAGTTCCTATCAGCTCAATTTGTTCAAAACTGTTTGTTGTAGGGTTTACAACTACCAGCATGGGCTGGGAGGATACTTTTCAAAAGATCATAGTTCACTCAAAACATGCACACATCATCTGCAGTTGAGAGGGGAGTGGTGGCTTGCTACATGTTGCCCTCCCCTTGTCTTCGGCCGCTGCTTTGCTCAGTGGTCAGGGAGAGAGTACTGATAGAGCCAGGGCGCATTGAACAACAGCATCATTCAGATCTACAGTGATGCCCATTTCACACACCGTGAGGGGGTTGCCACTACGCAAGGATGCTATTAAAATGCAGACTGGATGTTATAAAAATATCTGGAAGTGCGCCAACAAGCCTTTTCCTGCAATCAAGAGCCATAATCATAATGCCTAATTCTATGTAAAAAAAATAGGTATATTTTTCTGCATAGAGTTATCTTACTAATGTTAGACAAGTTACTCTAACTTGATTGATGCCTGAAATCTGAATTATGAGGTTGGGAATAGCTTTTGCTAGCCAGTTAGATAGAACCTAACTTCATAAAACTGCCGGATAGCTAGTATTACAGAGAAACACAAATTTTTTTGTTTGATTTATTCCCATCAAGAAGGAATCAATGGCTACATAGCTTGATCAAATTATTCTGAACAAAAATGTCAACATAACATGCAACAATTTCATCGATTTTACTCAGTTAATATAAGGAAATTAGTCAATTCAAATAAATTCATTAGGCCCTAATCTATGATTTCGCTGGCTGGACAGGGGCGTTGCCATGGGTAAGCCTGGGTGAGCATAGGCCCACCCACTTGGGGAGCCAGGCCAACCTACTGGGATCCCCCCCAATCGAAATAGTTCCCCACAGAAGGGCTTTATTACACACAAATACTCCTCAGTTTCATCAGTGTCTGGGTGGCTGGTCTCAGATGATCCCATGGTGAAAAAGCTGGATGTGGAGGTCCTGAGCTAGGGCGTGGTTACACGTGGTCTTTTAGCCGGTTGACATACTGCCAAATTCTTAAATGCGTTGGAGGTGGTTAATGGTAGAGAAATTAACATTCAATTCTCTGGCAACAGCTCTGTGGTGTGATCTCATTCCTGCAGTCAGCATGCCAATTCCACCCTCAAAACTTAAGATATCTGTGTAATTATGTTACATTTTTTACCATTTACAACACTCTTATCCCCTTACGTTTACACTTTTTTCATGCTGGCCCCCGTAAGAATCAACCCACACCCTGCCGTTGCAAGCGCCATGCTCTCTACCAGCTGAGCTCACAGGGACTATGTTGTGTGACAAAACTGCACTTTTAAGTGGCCTTTTATTGTCCCCAGCACCAAGTGCATGTTGTAATGATCATGCTGTTTAATCAGCTTCCTTGATATACCACACCTGTCAGCTGGATGGATTATCTTGGCAAAGAGAAATGCTCACTAACAGAGGGATGTAAACAAATTTGTGCACACACAATTTGAGAGAAAAAAAAGTAATTTTACTTTATTATTTTATTTCAGCTCATGAAACATGAGTCCATCACTTTACATGTTGCATTTATATTTTTTGTTCCAGTGTAATTTACAAACATACTGCACCTCCTGCCCACCCCAGCTAAATCAACCACCCGCACTGGGGAGAATAGGGGGGGTACTCTTTTTCCTGGTCAGTCAGTGTGCCCTCTCAGCAAAATTACGCTACAACCTTTTCATAAATAATGATGATAAAACATGTGCTTAAAAATGAAGTTGATAATTCGTTAACATCTAAAAAAAATTAAAAAACGGAAAATCTTCATTATGCCACTGAACTTACACACACACACACACCCCACACAATATCTTTTTAAGTTTATGATACTTCCTTCCTCTCACCACTAGCTTTTCTCTTTAAAACTGTGGGCCCATGGAGGAGTTGCCAGATTAAATAAAAATACAACTACTGTGTTACCTTTAAAAAATAAGGCTGATGAAATGGAAACATCACTTTGGTTGCTATATCACTAAAAAAACCAAACTAGCTATGCTGCTACTAGGAGCATTTACATGTCATCTATAGATTTAGGAGGGATTTAAACTCTAACTATCAAATACATTCAATACCTGTTTATTAACTGCTATTTTAAGAAATCAAGTGATTGTTTTACTATACTAATATTCAAGTGGTGCATTTATTTGATTTGAACAATATCCCATTATACATTCTTTTCCTGTATCTAAATCTCTGACATACAGAGCTTGTGACCCAAGTATCTAATATGCGGGCCATGTCAAAAAAAAACACACATTTCCAACACACAATAGCACACAAATAACCCTCTATAGAGGCAGTTTAGTGGTCTGGTGGTCTCTCTGTGAGTGAACAGTAGCCTACACACTGAGATGAATAACGACCTTTTAAATTTTTTCTTTCAGCCTCAAGGTGCTGCCATTTCCCCTACTCACAAGTCCACCTTCATGCGTTGACAGGTTGAGCAAATGCATTGTGGGGAAGCAAAGCCCCTATACGTCCTCTTCTCTCTATTTTCTAAACAGGTTTGGCTGGTGACAACCTATCACCGTATCCAAAATGCATTCAATATTGGTGATTATATAGCTAAGAGATATAGATGTCTTTATTTTGAGGAGTCCGGATCATTTGAACAATGACGGAGACGTAGCAGTAATTTCATTGCATGTCTAATAATGCCATAATGATTAAAGGGAACGCAATGATATCTGCCAATCTTACTAGCAGCAACGTTAGCGTCTTATTACATCCATATCTACTTGCTTTAACTAGTATATCTAAAAAACTACATGAAGGCCTCTGTCACTGTCACTGATCAATGATTTGTAATTCAGTATTCAAGCATGGCCCTCAAGTTCCGCATTAGCTAACTTACTCTTGTATTCTTGACTGCTCAGTAACGTTACTGTTTTCACTGCCTCTCTGCATACGTACTACCCTATAAAATACATTGCACCATTATCCAACCTACCTAATGTGTTATGTGCAGTAAAATCACAAATAATACATGTAAATATATGATGATCAACAACAAGAACATGAAAATAGATTCACTGTCTGCTCTGGACAAATGTCCAAACTAAGCTAAAATTAATCTGACATAGTATCACAAAGGTCTGTCTGGTACCCAATCCCAAATTACATTTCCTACATTTCATAGGCATTATTGGCAACATAGTGCTTCATACAGTGTTGAGGATCGACTACTTGGCTGGGTACACGGTCTCTTCAACCTCTGTGTGTGTGTGTGTGTGTGTTCTTTTGGAGGTGTTAGATAAAGCAGAAGTGTGCCCAGAAGGCCTGCATTAGACAATAAAAAATCTTTATTTCATCTCTCTGACCAGGGGCCAGCAGTACTGGGGCCACTCCTCATAGATGTACTGAATATACTTCCTGGATAGCCCTTCCCTACGTGGCACCCTCCCCAAACTTCCCCACCATTGACTGGCTCGGGAAAAGTCACGCGACACAGACCGCCATAGGAGGGTGAGGCAGCACACACACACACACACACACACACACACACCCCCCCACACACACACACACTACACCCTCACTAAGCATTTTCTTCTTCTTCATCCCCAAGAGGATATAATTCTTCTTCTTCTTCTTCATCATCATAATCTCATCATCATAACCTCATTAACCCAACCTGATGATGATCCATTAACCTGCCATTGATGGTTGGTTGATGGTTGTTCTAGATCACCACCAAGAGTAAGGAGTCTTACTGGGAGCTGATTAAGAGTCTTCTGGATGCCTGGTCAGGATGGGTGTTGATGCTGCTCATAGGAATGCTCACAGGTAGGAACCACAGAGACAGAGGCATCTCAAGCTCTTACATCTTTGTACATAGTCTCTTGTGATATGCACACATGAGATTTGCTTCTGGGTGCGAGATTCATACTGCACAAACATAACACATGACATGGCTCTCTAACAACCAATCAAAAGTCCCACACAGCCCAGAGTTGTGAAATACCACGTCTGGTCTGGATCCTTTTGATAGGCATGCCCTTCCCTTTCTTAGAGTGATCTGTGGTCTCATGCTGTGTGGCCTCCCATGTAGTTCGCTGGCTGGAGTGATAACCTGGCTGTGGACTGACAAGAAGGGGTGTGTCTGTCTGCGTTCTACTACAGCCATGGTGATGCTACTGACCTCATCCCGCTGACAGAGACAAGTGTCCGCAGTGGCAGAAGTGGGCCGAGCTGATGACTGGTCACTCGAGGTCAGCAGATCAATGACCGTTAACCAGATATCCTCTATAAAGCCACAATACTGAGTTTGTGTTTTAGCCCGAGCGACAGACGTCACTTGGCTAGATTAAGGGATGTGGCTTGGGAAATGTAACTACTCTCAGTTTCTGAGGTTTAACTTGGTGTTTGTTGTGATAGAGAATTAGGATGATTGTGTATCAGGTCATTAAACCCTTATATTCCACCTGTTCTTGTTTCTCCAGGGTGCTGGGGCCATATGTGGTGAATTACTTCCTGCTTATGTATTGTGGGCGCTGTTATTCTCTTTCCTGGCTGTGTCTCTAGTAAGAGTCTTTCCCCTACGCCTGTGGGTCAGGTATTCCTGAGGTGAGTGTTTGAAATGTTGGCGTTCACTAATAAAAAATAACCATACCATATATTTTAAATACTACATTTTGATTGGCTGAAGAGCATTCTAAGAGTGTTTATTCATTTCAGATAACTGCACAGTTGCAAAGGTTATGCCAAAGGGGATGCTGTGTGTCGTCTTGTGTAGATCACGACCATCCTGAGTGGGTTCATCATCCCGGGGTACACAGGGAAGTGGACCCTGCTGATCAAGGCGGTGACCCTGGTCCTGGCTGTGTCCTCCGGAGCTCAGCCTGGGAAATGTCACGTGGCCTGCTGTTGTAACCTCTTCTGCTCCCTGTTCTCCAATACAGCAAGAACGAGGGCCAAGCGCAGTGTACAGTGGTAGCCCATTACGCTCCCATTTCTGGGAAATAATACAATTTGGAGAATTTAAACAATTTATCCAAGTATTTTGAAGTGTAGTCTGTATGTAACTTGGTTTTTGTCTGTTGTGCAGGTGTTATCGGCTGCTGCTGCCTTCAGGGTGTCAGTGGCCTTTGGAGCTCGATTGGAGGGGTTCTCTTCAGCCTGGAGGAGGTGTTGTATACTTAAGTCCATTAAAAATCACCTGCTGTGTCCAATCAAATTCCATCTCACTTCCAGATACGTTGCTGTTATTTTGGATCCATTTCCTTTTAAATACTAAAATATCTTGTCCTGTTCAGGTGAGTTACTACTTCCCTCTGAAGGCTGTGGCGCTCCTTCTTACCGCTGCGTTGGTGGCAGCCTTCACCCTGCGCGCCATCAACCCCGTTCGGCAACAGCAGACTGGTCCTGTTCTCGTGAGTACCACACCCCCCTGGTACATGGCTGAGCTGAAGGTCCCGTTCATCCTGCTGAAGAGGGGTGTTCGGGGGCCTCTGGAACCCTCTTCATCCAACATCGCCTGGTGTAGGAGGAGAACCACTCTGCTGGGGAAGTACCCGTCCTAGAGGTAACTAACTGTGGCACCCTATTCCCAATATAGTGCACTACTTTTGACCAGGACCCATAGGGTAGTTCTTGCATTGATTTACTTGCTTACTTAGCACTGATTTAGTAGATAGTAGCTATTTATAAGAATGTTTTAGTGCAATGATTGTGATTTTGGCCTATCTTAGTTGAATGCACTGATTGTATCTAAGTTGCTCTGGATAAGAGCATCTGCTAAATACTCAAATGTAATGCCAGTTTCTGCTTTTTAGGGTTCTTTGCCCGGTTTACTGTAAAGCACTTTGTGAGAACTGCTGATGTAAAAACGGCTTTATTAATACATTTGATTGATTAAGGTGATGAAGTGATTGGGTATTACACGTCTGGATTCCTAACCCGTGCAGCGGCCCCTTTGTGAGCTCATCTCAGAGCTGTTCAACGACTGCGGTGCGCTGGAGTCCTCTCAGCTGTGTACGTTATGCTTTAACATAGGCCGTCGGTGGATCCCAACCCCCTGCACAGACCCGGGGTTCTATACCGCTCTGTGGCAGCTGAGCCTGGCTCTTATCTTTAAGATAGTTATTACCATCTTCACCTTCGGCATGAAGGTCAGTATGCTGTACTTGGCATGGCTAGATAGGATTATGTTAACTAGCGTAAAGCAGTTGCTGAAATGCTACTAACTGCTTATGTGTGGGTTATGAAATATGAAAGTGTTAGGTCCTTTATGTAGCTCCCTTCAAATAAAGTGTTACCAAGTTTGGATCCCAGTATTGTTGAGTAGGATAACCGTGCTCATGGTTGATTTGTTGTGTTCAGATCACCTCTCCGCCATGTTGTTCTATGTCCTCTGTGTTGTCTCAGATCCCGTCTGGGCTGTTTCATTCCCAGTATGGCTGTGGGGGCCCATCGCTGGGCGGAGTGGGCATCGCTGTGGAGCAGATGGCCTACCACCACCACGACTGGATCATCTTTAAGAACTGGTGTCGTCCCAGACCCGACTGTGTTACCCCAGGATCTCTGCGCCATGAGTGGGCGCCACCGCATGTCTGGGTGAGTCCTATTCATTGGGGTTGTGTTCATTAGGCACCCAACGGATGAAAACGACTAAACGCGGGATTACTTCACACTCTATAAAATAAACACTCCAGGTCACTATGTTTGTTATAGGGGGTGTGACCAGGATACCGTGTCCCTGGTGGTCGTTATGTTTGAGCTGACCGGTGGTCTGGGTACATACGTACCTCGCCCAGCGCCCAGCCGTCACCAGTAAGTGGGTAGCGGATGCCTTTGGGAAGGAGGGTACCTGGAGTCCCACATCCAACTCAATGGCTGCCCCTACCTGGATGTCAGGACGAGTTCACCACAGGTATTAATGAGAAATGTATGCACTCACTAACTGTAAGTCGCTCTGGATAAGAGCGTCCAGCTAATTGACTAAAATGTAAATGTATTACGGGATACATATTAGAACTTTGTCTGGTTCCTCCTTCTCCAGGGAAGACCTCGCCCCCTAGTCAAGTCTCAACCCTGCAGTAGTCCAGGGAGTCATCCCTTCTCTAAGGGCTGGTTTTACCAGACACAAATTAAGCATAGTCCTGAACTAAAAATATATTTTCTATGTTTGAGCATGCTTTTGCTTCCAGGAGTGGGATTAATCTGTGTCTGAGAAACAGCCTAAGAGTTAAGTAATATGTGATCCTACACAGGACCCTGGCCACCGGATGTGTGATGCGTCCCAGGCGCAGTGACCGTGGCCGTGTTGACCCGGACAGCACCACAGTGGAGGGATGTGGAGGCAGCTCATCAAAGACCACCACTACAACGGCTTCCCGTGGTCGTGTCCCGAGAGTCGGAGAGCGCCTCATCGCGTCCAGCGCAGGGACCTCACTGTGGCCATCAGTAAAACATTAACCCTGGATCTAGCACACACAAAACACACTGCCCACACATTTTTAAATACTTTATTCAAATCCCAGAAATCACATTACAATCAAGAAGGATTCAAACATTTGAAGGTCTTGGATGCATGAACACTTAAGAGCCTGCTTTGCTTCTCCATACAGCTAGGATGCCCATAACACCTGCAAAGAAAACAGTACCTTGCTAATTGCACCTCAAGTCTTAGGTTGGCTTGCAATCTGAAGGCCACGTACTGTAAGCCTATGTCAACGTGGCCAAGCCCCCCTTGAAATATCAGTGCTACCGACCTACCTCATATCCAAGGCTGTGCAAAGCGTGATATTAGGGGCTGAGGTATTTTAAGAAGCTTTTCAGCAAAGGCCCACTCCATCAAACTTTCAAATAACCACCTATCTCTGGCCTCCCTCTACAACAACAATATCTGTTGTGCTTAAAACCTGCTTCCATTGAACAAAATAGTGGGACTGTTACAGTAGGTTGTTTCACTGTATGACAGGCTAAACACCAAACATAATAGTTTAGGAGAACATGAATAGGAAGTTGGGATCATAGCTATTGTAAAGTCACATAGAAAGACATCAGCATGTGTCGAAGAACACTGTATTTAATGTGTCCAGTTCATTGAGCATTATCTGTGGTGTCTGAGGAGTCACAAGCTGATATTTCTCCCTCCCTCTCAAGACTGCCCGTCAACGGCCGGGTGGTGAGCAGCTCTGTGGTCTACTTCTCTGAGGACACCCCCAGGTGGCCGAGGCCTGCGACCCAGCCCCTGAAGCTGCGGCGCATCCTCAACCTCAGCCCCACTTCACCGTCACAGACCACACACCCCATGAGACTGTGGTGGACATCTTCAGAAAGCTGGGGCTCAGACAGTGTCTGGTCACCAGGAGCGGGTAAGGCTGAGAGAGGGGTGTGTGTGAGGGATGAGTGTGTGTGCGGGTGAGGTTTATGGGGGTTCTAGTATCAGTCTGGCTCCGACAGTGTCTGATTACCGCGAGTGAGTCTGTCATCAACCAATCAACCAACCTAACACATAGTCTTCATCCACCAGAGTTTCTGCTAGTTTTAGAATGTTTCTTTTAGTCATCGAGCAGTTGCCCATGGCGACATACAGTCCAGGGCCCGGTTTCCCATAGCGATGGAATTTAGGCTTACACTGTTTTAACTGATACATCTTTTCTACAACGGCGGAAGATTAACGTGCGTTTCCCAAAATACACCAGATAGAGCGGTTGCTAATTACTCCGAGTGGCGCAGTGGTCTAAGGCACTGCAGCGCAGCTAGCTGTGCCACTAGAGATCCTGGTTCGAATCCAGGCTCTGTCGTAGCAGGCGCGACCCATTCCATGGGCGTCATGAGTGGCCCAGCGTGGGCGTCCAGGGTAGGGGAGAGAATGTCCGGCAGGGATGTAGCTCAGTTGATAGGCATGGTGTTTGCCCCGCCAGGGTTGTGGGTTCGATTCCCACAGAGGTTAGGAAAAAAACCATATGCATTCACTAACTGTAAGTCGCTCTGGATAAGAGCGTCTGCTAAATGACTAAAATGTAAATGTAAATGTAAGTGCGTTGTTGAGGCATGTGTTGAGACTAATAGGATCGAAGAAAGGCAGCGCTGCTCTCGGATCCGTTCTCTCAAACCTTACCTTAACATTAGAATGATTCCACAATACTGGCAATGGGTCAGCTCCAATGAGATATTATCACCTATGGCTACAAATATTAAACGCCTTATTCTAATGCTTACCTATAATAATGCACTAAATCAAGATTTGGCACATCATTGCTAGCACATGTAGGCTATACATCATGAAATATATTGAGTCAAAAATTACAGACAGTAAGCGTAGCCTACAAGCTAAATAAAACTCAATTGAATTAACTTGAAATGAATTCCTTATAATATTCTATACTGTATGTATCTTTTAATACAGTCATCTTGTTTCATTTGAAGCATCTTTATATCCTTAGCTTGTTTGTAACAATTGCAAAAGTTGGCAACTTTGTATTTGTAGTCACATTCGGAGCTGATGTTGTCTGCGGTCACAGAAAACGATACCAAGTTGATTTTGTGTTAGCTGAGATCTTCTGTGTATAAAGGGCAGTATCTAGCGCACTTAACCCAATGGTCTGAGGCAGTAGTTAAATAACAAGCGTTTAAGGGCAACTGTAGTAGCGAGGGTTTTGACAACAGCGCTCGGAGATTTAACTATGCTCCTACAAAGGTTCTAACGATGAACTTAGCCTTATAGATACATTTTGGGAAAACGGGCCCAGTATTCTAAAATAGGCTCATTTTACTTTGGTGTTAATTTATAAATTAGACTCTGTTGAATCATTCCGAGGGTTTGTGGATGGTGGAATGATTTGTCCCCCTCCTCTCTCTCTCTCTCTCTAGGCGTCTGTTGGGCATCATCACTAAGAAGGATGTCCTCCGTCCCATGGCCCAATGATAACCAGGACCCAGAATCCATCATGTTTAACCAAGCGGCCCAAGAAGAAGAATTGTTATCTGACCTCTCTGCCCCTCCCCTCCCTCCAGACTGTAAATAGTGAATACTGTAACCTGTGTGAAGATAAGGTCACTCTCAAATACTAACAGGCCCCAGTGTTTAGAATGGAGGGATGGAGAAAGTGGGGTGAGAAGAATCAGACCAAGATGGAGAAATGAAGGAAGAGGGGTGTGGACCAGAATGGAAGGATGAATAAAGAGGGTTTGTAAGGACAAAAGGAAGGAGAGATAAGGAAGGAAGATGGTGTCTGGTCAAGAAATGAATGAAGGAAGGAAGATGAATGAACAGGGTGTGAGGACCAGGGATGGAGAGGGGAAGGAAGAGGGTCAATCATGGCAAGGAGGGAAGCACCTTATGTCTGGGATGATGACAGTTGTTGTTTCTTTCTTTAGTTTGATGTGCTGCTGACACCATATTTATGTTTTTGTGAACTTCAACGCCTACTGGTAACTGACTTGAGTCTAAGTTGTCAATGTTAAGTTGGTGGCCCCTTAGAACCCATTGTTCGAGGGTATATTTCACATGTTAACGCGCATTACTTTAACATTTCGTCTTCTCCAAATGTTTCTCAATATTGAACTGTAATAACATAGTTTTAACACTGGTACTGTATGTATTACTAGAAGACAGCATATCAGTGCTCCAGTTGATTTAGTTTATCCAGGGTATGTGTATATTGTATTTTTTGCAATGAAGAATGCACTTTGGATGAAAGAAAGCTGAACCAGAAAGCGCCACCAAGTCCATTGTTTTTCTTGTTACTTTATAATTTTCACTCCATGTTGTCCCTCACCAGTTTCATAGGTTTTGTTTTTATATGCCAAGGGAATGTATTGTTGAAAAATAACGATATATTGAACCTGCCTTCACTTTTTGTTATTTTTGTTTTATTTTATACTTGTCAGTCCAGACGGGGCCACAGTGGTTGTGTGGATTCAGCCACACTTGGTTCTCTTTTCTTAGTCATTTCATACTGAAGGATAATTCCATATTTTTCTCAAATCCAAATCCATCCATCCATCCGTGCTGTTACTGTATTGCTAAACTATCGAATTGTCATTATCTCGAGCAATTGAACACTACTGTAGCTGTTTATATTTATTGTTCAACATTACTGTAACTTGGAACTGGTACAGAAAACAGTTATTTGCACATTTGTTGGTGTTTGTAAATGATGTCTAAGTGATGCACAATATATACTATTTGCAATGTATGCAGTTCTGACATTAAAGAAAAGGGACATTGTGTCAACAAGAATGAGATTGTATTTATGTAATTGAGGCATATGATACTCATCACGTTAGTAATATCTTTGTCATATTTGTGATGTTGAAACACAAGGAATCTGCGGAAAATGAATAATTTTAAGGGTGGTTCATTAAACATATTGAGCGTCGCTATAATATTATGCGTAGAGGTTCTATTGACAAACTGTTTACGGTCACATTATTTTAAAAAGGAGGACCAAGTTCTAAGATCAGGTCATCCCATAATACCCAGTGTTTAACACCTGAGCTGTTTTAAAGTTCAAAGGGCGATGGAACCAGCCTCCTTGAGCTTTTTGGTCAAGATACTGCTACAGTTCTCTGAATGGACTTGAATTTAAACACAGCTGGTTGTGGTTGTAGAGGGGGATGGAGACGATAGTGGGTAGCTCCCCAACAGGTGGAGGGTTGTACTTCTCCGCCCTCATCAGTCAACATATAAGATACTGTCTCTGTCCTTTGGCCAGGTGAAAACTAGAGTTATCTGGAGCCAATCACAACATGGTAGGTACTGAGACAAGTGGGAGAGACACTCCATTAGAAGGACATTGATCTGTACTAAAATTTAAAAATAAGATAGTTATTTAATTTGTTTCTTTGTCGAGTGTTTAGTGCAACAAAATAACACCTGTAATTACTTAAGTCATTTCCAACATTTCTATAGTTATTTTTCATACAAACGGACACAATTCCCATACCTTTTTTACTTTTTGTAATCTTGATCTAGGCTAGCTATTTCTACAAAGTGAAATAGTGTTATTTACACATAGTGTTTTATTAACAAATGCTTTATTATAAAATAAGACAACTATTTGAGATACAAAACAACACACTGTACAAACTCTTGTAATTGTCAGTGTTGCTGTTTTCCAATCAAATATTTGAAAGTGAGAGTGAGCTTTCTGTAATAGACAGCAGAGGGCACTGTTGGCGTGCAAACAAGCTTAACACATGTATGACTTCATTGGAAATTATTACTATAAACAATGTAACCAAATAGCTAATGTAGCTAGTAGATTTTTAATTTTTATAACTGTTGCTAGCTAAATGATATCACATATTGGATCGAGCTAGCGAGCAGGCTACATAACGGTCTGCTCTGAGTACTGTACTTGGCTCCACGCATACAGTACGTGTGGGTTCATCGCCTGCTACTACTGCTGGATGTCCAGTATCCTGCCTCTTGATTTTTTCCGAACGAATCTGAGCTGAGACGAGCGTCTGGATGCAGATTACTGGTAATTGGCTAACTAGCTAGTTAATAATCCCTTGGTAAATTAGTGACGACAATTGCTTAATTGTAGTCTAAATGAATTGACCGCTGATATTTGTTGGCATGATTTAAAATGTTTGCTGGTAGCTGCTAGAGACAGTTAGCCAACGGAAGCTAGCTGCTACTAGCTGGAGGAGCCAGTGACGGTGAAACAGCTTGGCGTGCTAGCTAGTGGCTAACTAGTTAGCTTAATCTAGCTAGCTAGCGTTAGCTACGTTTGCTGTGTTGATTCAGCTTTGATTGATATCTACATTTAATCTAGTTAGCTAACAATTTAACTGTAATGTTTTAACTAGCTAGCTTGTTATTTGTCTGTATAGCAAATAATTCGTCCTATTTCAAGTTAGCTAGCTATCCATTTTGCTTAGCACAAAAGCTACCTAGCTAGCTACCTAATTTACTAAGCTAGCCAGCTAGCTTGGCTAAACACTAGCTAGCAACTTTCACAACGTGAAGTAACCAGCTAACTAGCTAGGTAACTAACGTTAGCTAAGCCAATTGTGTATTGATGCTTCAATAAAAATAGGGTTTTATTGCTGTGTAACGTTATGTGTATTTGTCAGTTCAGTAGTCCAGCTAAATACTATTGTTATTAACTAGCTACTCATTGTTACACTGACTGTAATTACACTGTTTTGCTTAGCCTGTGTTTGTGTTACACTAAGGCCTATTGTCTGGAGTACTTGTTATAATACTTCTGTATCCCCTTGTGATTTTAGGTCCATAGGAAAGCTAAATAATTACTGAAGAATGAAGTACAATCATTTCAGCAATCCTCTTCTTCATCATCAGTCCACGTTGCTGTCCTCTTGTCCACGACTGATCATATTTGTAGTTTGATCTGGAACACAAGAGTGACCTAAAACCTCTGGACAGTTCCTGACTGGACTGCTGTTATCTCTGCATTCTCGCCTTCCCCGAGATTTCATCTCCACAGCATACCCCTTGAAATAAAGGGTCAACTTTTTGGGATAAACATTACACACTTTATATAGGAAAGTGTGTAATATATCTGGAATATAGGCCTACCCTACACTTCTCTGTGAGCAGAATAGGCCTTTAAATTTTTTCTTTGTCCTGTTATTGTGGCGTTATACCTTTGGTGAGAAGCACTATGGAGTGGAATATGGAGTACTGTATGGAGCAGGTTATGCAGAAGGACCTGGGTCGGAGACTACAGGTAGGCCAGGACATCATAGACTCCATCCTGGACAAGGACAAGTTCCAGGACTTGGAGCAGGACCAGACCATGCTGGACAGAATGGTGGATGGTGTTGCTACCAACTGGGTCAACTCCAGCAATTTCAAGGTATGGGATACCATGGGATGCACTGTCACAGGGCAGCCAAAAAACGTGCTGCTATAACCATAAGGGTGAAAGTGACTGGTGTAACACAAGTATAGGAAAGAGACTGTCATTCACTGTAACATAGTTCAGAAGGGTGTGTGAGACTGTCACCTGGGGGAGAATATAACCTACAGGCCCTGTGGCTTCAAACTTCACACAAGGGCTTGTTGTGCACAATATTAGGTTAGTTGCTTTATAAGCTTACTTCATGCATACTGCAGTGATGAACTGACTAGTGGGTTAGCTCCTGATGACTGTTGATGGTCTTCTTGACCCCAAATCCCACCAGAGTAAGATCTCACCTTGCCAGTCCTAGATAAGATGTGATGGTGATTCATCAGATGTAGCCTAAGCCTAGCTAGCCTACATGTCCAGCAAACCAAAACATTACATCACCCACCCATTCTTTCACTATTAGGTCTTCAGCCTCAGTACAGTCACAAACACAAGATGAAGGCTGAGCAGTAAGGAATTAATTCTTCACCAAGGGGATGGTTATCTGTTTGGTGGCCTGAATCCTTGTGTTTGATCTGTATCCACTAGAGACGGTATCCCAAGGGACATTTAGCTAACTACACAATCACTGCACTGCTGAAAGGCCATAGGATAACATGATAGGATAACATGGGACCCTAATGTTATCAGCAGAGCAGACAATTCAGCCCCTACCCAAGCTTTGGGCTATTAACCTAGCCTATAAAATTCCCCAGACTGTTTAAACAGCTATTCAAACTCCACAAATGTCCTTCCAGACTGTCAGTGGTCAGAGTCTCTAACGGCTTCTTCCATGTAAACATTGAGGTGGCGGAGCGGGACACTGTCAACAGTATCACAGCTTGTTTTTGTCGAGCTCTGATGTTGAGTAATCTATCGACTGAGCTCAAGCAAGGGGTTCGGTTGCTTTGATTTGTCTGTGCTTTCAGGCTGGAGCTGACCTCTGAACTCTGTGTGTGATGAAGGAGAAGCCATGTCAACTACTCTACTGCCACACACACACCGCGCACTCACACGCATGAAAACAGCTTACCCCTCTCTCAGCGAATCAGAATGCTGCACCCTGTGCTGCTCTAGAAATAGTGTCCCCTCCAATCAGAGTGGGATTACTCCGAGAGAGCAGTACAGTAATGGGGACATGGACTCCCACGGCAATAGTGTTGAGCTTATTTTACCAACTATCATTAGGCTACCCCAGATAAGACCCAGTCTGTCTACCTGGGCTGGCCCCCCACAAGTAGAGGGAGGAGAACACCAGATATGAATGGCTAAGAATCAATGAATAGGCTAACCCCTACGTGAAGAATGATCAGGATTTAGTTTATTTTCTTCATTTTGCTAGCTTCTGTCATCGCTCTGCTAGTAAAGACCAGTTAGTTTTTTAGCATTCAGCGCCGGAAATGCTGTGTTTTTTGTTTCAGCATCAGATGGGAGTAGGTTGAAAGCTGTTGATAAAGAAGGAAAGGAAGGCAGGCCTAGTCAAACACTGCAGGACTTTCAGAGGGAGGGAGGGCACTGCAGCAGGCTCACAGCTCTACACAGCTGTTGACGGACAACCTGTTCTCAAATGGTGTGTGTTTGTGTTCTGTCACTTCTGAATAGTCTTCGCACCTTGTTTTAAATGTTTTTAAATTGAAAGCTATTTACTCAGACACATTTTTGATATGCAGCAATTATGAATTTGTATTTACAACCAACAATTATTTTGTACGTGCAATGTGAACTTCTCCACTAGGTGAGCATTAGGCAGCAGGAAACTGTTGAGAAATTGTTCTCTCTCTACAAATATAAACCCTGGGGTTCCAAAATTGCACCATAGCCCGAGCAAGAAGCTCAGGTGATGCGAATGTGTTGATTATGGCGTTAGCAGGGATACTCTCACTACACGTTCATTGAGTGTCCCATGCCACCCCAAGACAAGGAAAGATACCTTCCTTAGTGCCAGAAGCCAAACCCTTATCACATCTCAAGTTGTTTTCCGACATGGTTAGTATTTTATTTTCTACAGTAGTCCTACAGCAGCATCAGTAGGTTGTTACAATATATATTATTTGTGTTTGAGGGCTTCCTTTTGCTTTTTAACATTTTATAAAGGAACAAAACCAAGATGTATCACATTACCCACAATCCTTTGCAACCTGAACTTGTATTTCAAAGGCTTATTTTTATGATGTTATGCATTCTTCTCTCTCAATGTCTCTAACATTTATGCTTTTGTTGAATAGCCTATGTTATATATAAAAAAATATATACTAAAATGTTTATCTTTTGATCTTTATTCTTAGGTGGCTTTGTTGGGAATGGACATACTGTCAGCTTTAGTAACAAGACTTCAGGAACGGTTTAGGACACAGATTGGAACTGGTAAGCTATCCCTGGCAATTGTATGCATTATAACAAATATTTTGATTCATATTTTTTTTGTCACATAATTCGGGTATCTTTGTCCTTGCCTTCTTCCTCCCATTAGTTTTGCCGAGTTTGATAGATCGACTAGGCGACTCAAAGGACCAAGTCAGAGACCAGGACCAAGCTCTTCTACTAAAGATCATGGATCAAGCTGCTAACCCACAGGTAATGTCAGCATGTACTGTAGACTCACCTACCTGTTAGTATCGGAAATAAACGTTTAAATATAAAAAACGGACAACAATACATTTGTTTTCTTTTATTTATTTGCAGTATGTATGGGATCGAATGTTAGGAGGATTCAAACACAAGAACAACAGGACCAGAGAGAGTGTCTGCATTTGCCTTATCGCCACGTTAAATGTGTAAGTTCATAATAGCCAGGAAGGGTTAAAACGTACTATTTCATCTGTTTTGTCATACACATTCTTTGTGCTTTTAAAAAAATAATGATTTTTTCCCCCCTTACAGATATGGGAGCTCAAGGCTTGACCCTCAGCAAAAATTGTCCCCCACATATGTAATCTTTTAGGAGACCCTACAAGCCAGGTATAGTTACATTATTTTGAAGCAAAAAATTGGTGCTTAGGCTATTAAACTATACTGAACAAAAAATATAAATGCAACATGCAACAATTTCAAAAAAATTGACTGAGTTACAGTTCATATGAGGAAATCAGTCATTTGAAATAAATTAATTAGTCACATGACTGGACAGGGGCGCATCCATGGAGGCATAGGGCCACCCACTTGGACGCCAGGCCCACCCACTGGGGGAGCCAGGCCCAGCCAATCAGAATTAGTTTTCCCCACAAAAGGGCTTTATTACAGACAGATACTCCTCAGTTTCATCAGCTGTCCGGGTGGCTGGTCCAGTCGATCCCGCTGGTGAAGAAGCCAGATGTGGAGGTCCTGGGCTGCAGTTGTGAGGCCGATTTGATGTACTGACAAATTCTCTAAAATGACGTTATGGTAGAGAAATTAACATTAAATTGGACATTCCTGCAGTCAGCATGCCAATTGCACGCTCCCCTCAAAACTTGAGACATCTGTGGCATTGTATTGTGACAAAACTGCACATTTTAGAGTGGCTTATTGTCCCCAGCACAAGGTGCACCTGTGTAATGATCATTCTGTTTAATCAGCTTCTTGAGATGCAACACATGTCAAGTGGATGGGTTATCTTGGCAAATAATACATTTTTACTAAGGGATGTAAGCAAATGTGTGCACACAATTTGAGAGCAATAGGCTTTTTGTGTGAATGGAACAATTCTGGGATATTTTATTTCAGCTCATGAAACATGGGACCAACACTTTACATGTTGCGTTTATATTTTTGTTCAGTATACATTGTAGTGTTAAACTTGATTTCAGCTGTCACTGAGGTTGACAACAGCATTATTGGTGTTTCAGAACTCTCTGGTGGTTGACCAACAGTGTTACAGATTCCATGTGGAACTTATCAGACTTCAGTACTTTCCTGATATCTCTAGTCTGTTTATTCCTTGCAATTAGCTTGTTTTGTACACTTTCAAAAGGCTTTGCTCTCTTCTGTCATCACCACTTCAACAGCACTTCTGCACTTCCTGTCGGGAACAGGAAGCTGTGTCCATGGACCTCTCTTCCTGTACTGATATAGTGCGAGCCATATTTGTCCGTTTCAAATAGCACAACTATATTGACTATTACAGTCAATAAGAGAGATTTCTAGATTTTTACATATAATTTTGTGTTCAATCCAGACAAACGATTATGTCGTTGGTTAGTGTGCGACGGATGAGTGAAGCCGTGTCCTGTTTTATTTCCTGACACGCAGGTGCGAGATGGGGCCATGAACTGTCTTGTTGAGATCTACAGACACGTCGGGAGAGGGTGCGGATGGACTTGGGGAAAAAAGGGACTGCCACAGTCACGGTACCTTCACCCTCTGTTATATTTCTGATATCAAGGCTTTCTGTTGAAGTGCAATCACCATGACCCAGTTCTCTGGTATCTCCAGGAGCCTGCCTGTCCGCTTTAGGCTTGCGCCTTGTCATAATTGTATGAAAATGCCCTTAAAACAATATTCTGTCTTTCTCTTTCCAGGTTGAATGTCATTTTCAGTAAATTTGATGAAGTTCAAAGATCGGGGAACATGATTCTGTCCCCTGTCTCAGGTAAGCACAGTACTTCCTTTGCTCTCACTGTTGTACTTTCCAACTGTCCAACACCACATGGAAACATTCATCCCTTTCCATTGAGCGTTGTCATATTGATATGTTCTGGTGTAGTGCAGGCAGTGCACTGGGATTAGGACTATGCTTATGGAGTTGAGGGGGGGTTTCATATCCAGAGCTGTGCCCATATCCATAAAGCATCTCAGAGTATGATTGCTGATCTAGGATCCGTTTAGGCTTTTAGATCATAATGCATGAAATTATACAGAGCTGCTATCCTAATTTGATCACTGTTGTCACAGAGAAATTTCTTGCCCAGCACGAAATGCAGCTTCTAAAGTTTGTCATTTGCCCTAACGAAAAATGTATCAAACCCTACAAACATTTCTATTCATTATAATGCACATAATAATTGACATTTCCTGTTGCTGCAGGATTACTTTTCCTGCTGTGAGAAACTGGTCAAATTAAGACAAGATGTATGTACAGGTAGGGACCTGATCCTAGATCAGCACTCCTACTCTGGAGACACTTTGTGGATACAGACCCTGGGCTCAGACCACTTAGAGCTGGACAGAAAACCAACAACAGAGAAACCTGTTCCGTGTCCAGGCTCTTTCAGAAGAGAACAAAGTTAGTATGCATTGAGCAGTCTCTGCAGCAATGCAGGGGCTGCAGGCAGGGGTCAGATTCTCCTTTCAGCTGCTCTCTATTGGACATGTTCTTGGTATTCTGCACACAGAGTAGTGCCTTACCCTGAAGCAGCGGTATTGAACCAGGACCGACTGATATCGGAGATTGTGTCTCTTTGTTGCTGCGGCCGTATCATTTGACTTTCTTCAGGCCTGTTAAGTCTGGGACATAAAGGTTATAATTGCTGTGGTCATGAGGCTTCACTTTCATCACAAGAGTTCACCCTGTAGAGATTAGACTAGAGCTGCTGTGTAATCTCTACTTTCATTTAGTAGACTGAATGACTTCATATCAAACCTAAGCAAATTGGCCAAAGCAAGGTGTCATGCTAGTTATTTTATGGTAATGCATCATTGACGTCATTGACCGACATCTCATTGGTGTTTCCTGTTCACCTTGTGGGCCAAAGAAAGGGGAAAACCCTTTGCTGTCAACACAGTTTTTCCCTGTGCGGCTCAAGGTTAACCAGGAATAAAGGCAATGTCTTGGCCTGGCCTCTCTACAACACCAGATACTTCAAAGGCCTGCCTCTCCTGTGCAGCTGACAGCTCATGAATGTCAACAGTCCAGGCAAGTGGAAAAGACCTCTCTCTCTGCCCAGGAATCTGTGGTCCTATTCATTTGGTACCAACCCGATTGAAACAGGGAGGTACTGCATCTGAATTTGTCCAATGAGAAACACTTGTTTTCCGGCGTGCCCTAATGAATACTAGACCTGGGGCTGGCGAAGGGAAAGGGAGAGCCAGAGAGGCTTAGCCTAGGAAGAGGCAGCAACACAAGGGACTCTGCTGCAGGCATTTTGTCATCCGTGCAGTCACAAGACCTAGCTAGAGGGGAGGGAAGGAGTAGCCTGGAGTACGGTAGGTGAGGACAATAGAGAAGAGACAGACATACGGCAGTGTTTGTCCTTGTTGCTCACTGTTACTTAGGTCTGTTAGTGTGTGGAATCAACAGCCCTGCTATGACCACAGGAGAAGGTATGGATCTTTTTCTCTTTACAAAGGCCTTTTATAGCTACTGCATGGGTAGATTAGCTATCGGTCGTGTTCGCATTGGGATTAGCCTATGGTGTTTACAGGTGGCCTCCGTAGGTAAATGAAAGGGAGTGGTGCAGGAGATTTCATACAGGATGTTTCTCTTTCTTTCATTTCTTATAAAGGAAATAGTTTGGGCTGTTTATGTTACTGTGTTTGACATTGGTGAAACATTATACTAAGATGCTAGATACAAGGCAAATTAGCCCTGGTTTGTTTAGCTCATACTTGAACAAATGTTTTGGTCGAAGAAAGAGCAGAGGACTAAATGTTACTTTTGTTCTACTTCTTCATCACTTCCTTGCCAGTAGCCAGTCAATTAAGGAGCCAACTGTGCTCTGTGAACAGCCCTCTGCCTAGTGCACTTCTGCGCTTTCCACACATTATGAATAGGGGCACTGAATGACTGGCAGAGGTGCCTTCTGTCAGTAGGGTAGGGTTACACAGCTAGCTAGGGCTTTCTAGTATTTTGTCTTTTTGTATTTTATTAGGCTCCCCTTAGCTACATCCAAAGCTGCAGCTACTCTTACCAGAGGTCACATAAAACATGACATAATACAGAACATTAATAGACAATTACAGCTGAACTACAGAAAACAACATATTACATAACATTAAGACAGGTACAGTACTAAATAAATGTAAAATAAATAAATACATTATAATACATAGAATTAAGACATGAAGTACATACATTTAAAATAAGAATACACACTTTCATATTCTTATGCCTTAGCCTTTATGTTACAGTTGCTTACTGTTACAATTGTAGGTCCTGATCCTAATCTCTCAGAACCAGTTGTTCTGCAAAGACTAGCGTGAATCTCTACAACATTAGGAACCACCCGTGTCCTTGGTTCTCCCATTTTGAAATCAATACTACTTCAGTAATAATAATGTGATTCATGGATTCTACTGAAATGCAAAGTGCACTGAAAACGACTTGGAAATGCTACAATTCCTCCAGCTAAGGCTTCAACCACAGTTTTCACCCCAGCAACTGCCAATCATGCTCATAAATGAGCTACAGATAGAGTTTCCTCCTGTTACAAGGCTTCAATTTAATCCTTCACCTCAGCAACTGCGTTTGGAGTTTTCTCCAAGCTAAAGTTTCAATTGAATCATTCACTTTAGCTACATACGTGGACTTTGAGATCCATCACTCCGCCTAAATATATTGAACAGAGTCGTCATTGTGATGAGGTGTGAATGACGGAGTCAAACGCAGGAGGTAAAACACAGAAATCCAGAGTTTATTCAGTGTACATGAATAAAGCGCAGCAAGTGTCAAAACAAAACTAGCACAAGGGAAAATCCACCTTGCTACATACAAAGGAAAGAGTAGCTCAACCGAGCTACTCACTCTCTCACAATGAACAATCACTCACAAAGGACAAGGGGGCAGAGGGAACACTTATACACAGACTAATGAGGGAATGAGTACCAGGTGTGTGTGTGATTGACAAGACAAGACAAGACAAATGGAGTGATGATAAATGGAGCGGTAGTGGCTAGTAAGCCGGTGACGACGAACGCCGAAACCTGCCCGAGCAAGGAGGAGGGGCAGCCTCGGCTGAATTTCGTGACAGTACCCCCCCTGACGCGCAGCTCCAGCAGCCCGCCGACAACGGCCTCGGGGGACGCCTGGAGGCGCTGAGCAGGGCGAGTCGAATGGCGACGATGGAAGTCCCTCAACAGGAGAGGGATCGAGGATATCCCTCACTGGGACCCAGCACCGTTCCTCCGGACCGTACCCTTCCCACTCCACGGGTACTGAAGGCCCCTCACCCGGCGCCTCGAATCCAGTATGGAATTGACAATCGCCGGCGCTCCCTCCCGATGTCCAAAGGCGGTGTTAGGGACCTCCGCACCTCAGACTCCTGGAGCGACCAGCCACCACCGGCCTGAGGAGAGACACATGAAACTAGGGGTTAATACGAGTAGTCAGGGGGAGTAATAACCTATGTGTGACCTCGTTGATTCTCCTCAGGACTTTGAACGGCTCCTACAAACCGCGGGCTCCAGCTTCCCGGCAGGGCCGGAGGGGATTCGGGTCAATAGCCAGACCCGATCCCCGGTACAAAGACGGGGGCCTCACTGCGGTGATGTCAGCGTTGGCGTTGGAGGTAACACGGGCAGTGTTCCACGTCTCCTCCGCGCCTGGAAACCAGTCATCCACCCATGGAGCTTCGGTCTGGCTCTTGGTGCCACGGTGCCAGAACCGGTTGATAACCTAAAACACACTGAAATGGTGTTAGGTTCGTAGGAGGAGTGGCGGAGAGAGTTCTGGGCATATTCATGCCCATGGCAGGAACACTGTCCCCTCCCCCGGACGGTCCTGGCAATGGGACCTCAGGAACCTACCCACATCCTGATGTACCACACCTGCCCATTACTCTCAGGGTGGGACCCAGAGGTCAGGCTGACCGGAGACTCCCAGACGTTCCATGAACGCCTTCCAGACTTTGACGTGAACTGGGGACCTCGGTCAGACACTATATCCTCTGGTACCCGTAGTGCGGGAAGACGTGTAACCAGGGCCTCCGCAGTTTGCAGAGCCGTGGGGAGACCGGGCAGAGGAAGGAGGCGGCAGTCTCAAAAAGTGGTCCACAATGACCAGGATGGTGGTGTTCCCTTGAGAGAGAGGCAGATCAGTTAAAAAAATCAACACTCAAATGAGACCATGGTCGTTGTGGAACTGGTAAAGGTTTTAACTTACCCACTGAGAGGTGCCTAGGTGCCTTACTCTGGGCGCACACTGAGCAGGAGGAAACATACACCCTCACGTCACAGCTCCCGATCACCAATGCTGTAGTTCTGCTCCGCCGGGCTGAGCTTCTTTGAGAAAGAAGCACAGGGGCGGAGCTTGATGGCGTGCCCGAGCGTTGAGACAGACTGCTCCCATCCCAACCTCGGACGCATCCACCTCCACTACAGACCGGTAGTGATGGATCGGGGTGGGCCAGTACCGGGGCCGAGGTGAACAGTTCCCTCAGGTTACTGAAGGCCCTGTCAGCCTCAGCAGACCAACGGAGGCAGGACGGCCCACCCTTCCCAACAGAGATGTAATGGGAGCTGCGACCTTGCCAAAGCCCCGGATAAACCTCCGATAATAAGTTGGCGGGAGCCAAGAAGCGCTGCACCTCCTTTACCGTGGTTGGAGTCGGCCAATTACGCACGGCTGAAAACGCAATCTCCTCCATCTCCACACCTGAGGTGGTAATGCGGTATCCGAGAAGGATGGACTGCTGGAAAACAAACTTCTCTGCCTTGGCATAAAGGTCATTTTCCAACAGTCGGGCCAGTACTTTGCCGAACCAGGGACACATGCTCGGCGCGCTTAGCGGAATACACCAAGATGTCATCGTGAGACCACTACACCGCGACCAAGCATGACCCGAAACACCTGTTCACAAAGGACTGGAAGACTGAGGGGACATTCATCAAACCATAGGCATCACCAGGTATTCATAATGCCCCCTGTGGTTGTGCTGAATGCTGTCTTCCACTCATCTCCCCTCTCGGATACGCACCAGGTTGTACGCACTCCTGAGATCTAATTTAGTGAAGAGCGCTCCATGCAATGACTCAACCACTGACGGAATGAGGGGGAGAGGATAACTAAATCTAATCGTCTCCCTGTTCAGTGGTTGATAGTCAATGCACGAAGCGAGCAGACCGCCGTCTTTCTTCTTCACAAAAAATAAACTTGAGGAGGCGGGTGAAGTGGAGGGACGTATGTACCCCTGGTGCAGGGACTCGGGGGACGTACGTCTCTCCTGCGCAGGGGATACATATTATACCTGGGAGGTACAGCGTACTACCCAAAGGTTTATTGCGCAATCCCCTGCCCGGATGAGGTGGCAATTTAGTTGCTTTATTCTTGGAGAAAACTTGTGCCAGATCATGGTATTTGGGGGAATGCCACGGGTGGAGGCACCGTCTGGACTTTCCACCGTGGTTGCACTGGAAACACCCAGACACCTACCCTGACACTCTCCACGACCACCCTGTGCGTGTCATGAGAAAGTGGGGTTGTGGAGTGCTAGCCACGGAATACCTAACACCACAGAAGCAGGAGACTCAATGATGGAAAAAGTGACCTGCTCACAATGCGTCTCCTGTGTGATCATGGTGACTGGTACCGTGACTTCCTTTATCAACCCGGACCCTAATGGTCGACTATCAAGTGCTCTGATGGGGCGTGGAATGGATAGGGGAACTAATGAAATGCCCTGGCGGCGTGCAAAGGTTTTATCCATAAAGTTCCCAGCTGCGCCTGAATCTACTAGCGCCTTACACTTGGGAACTCTCATGTAATCAGGGAAGTATATGGGTATGGTACAGTGCACAGCAGAGGGCTCTGAACAAGTGTGGGTGCTCAATACCTGGGGTGATGCCGAGAGTGCCCTGCGGCCACCTCTTGACCCAAAAGAGCGCTGACGACAACGTGTGGTGAATGTCCCTTCGTGCCATCCGATTGGCACTGGCGCTGTCGTCTTCTGCTCTCTCGGTGCGCGGTACCACCCAGCTCCATGAGCTCTGGATCCGCGTTGGTTGGGCGGAACGGGCAGACCTCCATCCAGGACGTCCTCTGGTTTGCCGGCAGGTTATCCAGGACGAATGTCCATGTCCACCATTTCAGTAAAGACAAACTGTGTCACGGCACGCTTGAAGCTCCCGTCGGACGTCCTCCCGTAGATGGCACCGGAACTGGTTGATCAGGGCCCACTCGTTCCTCCCGGATCCTGTTGCCAGAATCCGAACTCCAGCACGAACTCCCTGTACTGTCCTTGTCCCCTGCCTCCCAAGTGGACCAGCTGCTCACCCGCCTCTCGACCCTCGGGCGGGTGATCCAACCGCGAAATAGGCGGGCAAACTCCCTGTAGTCCACCAAGCGTACCCTCCTTCTCCTCCAACCGCGCGTTGGCCCACTCCAGGGCTTTCCCGAGAGTGCAGGAAATGGGACGGACACTGGGCAGTACAGCTCCAGTTGGAGAGGGAATCCCTGACATAGAGCCGCGTCCCATCGAACGCCCGTGTCGAGATATCTGGATCCCTCCGGTGCTGTGATGTAGGTGGCTGGATCCGGTTGGCCAGATCTCCAGGCGTTGGACGACCTGAAGAACCCGATCCATCGCTTCCCCCAAGCTGGCCAACATAGTGGGAATGTTCCTGGACCCTTGCCACTACTTCCAGGCATGCGCTCCTCTCCCTGCTGACTCCATAGAGGGTGAGTGATTCTGTGATGAGGTGTGAATGACTTGAGTCAGGCGCAGGAGGTAAAACACCGAAATCCAGAGTTTATTCAGTGTACATGAATAAAGCGAGCAAGCGTCAAAAACAAAACTAGCACAAGGGAAAATCCACCTTTGGCTACATACAACCAAGCTACTCACTCTCACAATGAACAATCACTCACAAAGGACAAGGGGGCAGAGGGAACACTTATACACAGACTAATGAGGGAATGAGTACCAGGTGTGTGTGATTGACAAGACAAGACAAATGGAGTGATGATAAATGGAGCGGTAGTGGCTAGTAAGCCGGTGACGACGAACGCTGAAACCTGCCCGAGCAAGGAGGAGGGCAGCTCGGCTGAGATTCGTGACGTCAATATCATCAGATGGGCTTCACTTACTGCATTCGCCCTGTCTAGTGCATAGAAATGAACTAAACCAAACAATTGCCATGTTACAGTCTACCGCCCGTAGTTGGGCTTAGCTAAGGTATAGTTTGTGGCCTTTGGACTTATTTTAATAAAGTCCCCTTGATATGGAGTTTCCTCCAGTTCTCATAAACTTGTTTTGCATATCTATTTTCATTCCCGCATCACACTCACACCCAGCAGCATCCACCAGTCACACACAAAATAAGAATACTCATAAAACTTTGCTCTACTGACTGACATCAGTAAACTGACCAGACTATCATATTATATGGAGCAAGTATGTTCTTACTCTACTGAGGCTTTGCTTATCGAATGCTTTCTCTGAGCAGGCACTGATATCTTGATACTAAGGGCACATCCTAGCTTTTAACTTTAACCCAAACACCAAATGTGCTTGCAAGGGAGATGCTACAGCTATTTAGGTCAGGAGGCGACTGTGGTTTGCTGTTTTATTAGTTTTTTAAAGCTACTTTTGCTGCTTGCTTGAGTGATTTGAGATGGCAGGAGTTCCAAGCTACAGTATTATGGCTCTATATATTACTGCAGAATTGCCTTGAATTTGTTTTTTGGCTTTAGGGACTAAGGAAAGACCTTTAGTTGCATGCCTTGTGGAGTATGAATGTCTGTCAGAGCTGTATGTTAGTTGATTGAATAGACCGTTTGGAGTAACAAAAAAACGAGAAGTTACAGACAATTTCTTCTCTCTCTATAAGCCATGTCAACATGCTGTTGACGTGCCTCTTGGAACTTGCTGATAACATTTCTTCTCTGTTTTTGTTCCCTGTAGCGTTATGTCTTTCTTTGCAGCACCTACCATTTCCGGCGAAAAGTCATATACAAGATCAAATTGAGCCTGCAACTTACTTTGATCCAGTTGTGTAACCTATCCTGACAGTGATTACAGTCTAAACGTGACACCAAGAAGATTAGTTTCCTCAACTTGTTCTATAACCACATCTTTCATACCAGATCCAGCTTAGGTCTAGACCGGTCTCCAACAGGTTATGAGTAGCTTGCCAAACAATTCTGAAAGTACATGCAATTTTCGCGATGTTCCCTGCAAACTGCTCATAAACAAATTCACAATATCAAACCAAGTCCCCTACTATCTAATCTTCCACCGATACATTTATCCCATTCTAATTATCCACTATTGCCTAAAAAGCCAAACTTAACACACTATCGCCAATTAATTTCCCATATGTGCCCACCTGTCTGTGTAGTGCGTGCGTTTATCTATCCCGTGTTAGCCAGTTGATGTAATACCATTTTTGTGGGTTGACAGAAATCTTTCCCAAACCATTATTAAATGTTAACTGCAAAGTAGGCTTACCTGGTTTTATATATCATTTTATCTTTATTTATTATTTTCAAGCGTTTCCCTAAAATGAGAAACAGCAGTACAGAACCATAACTAAACTGGCATATTCCTCACTACACTAGATTATGCCATTAAAGGGAATTACTCAAAAATATATATTTGTTAGTTTTCTTCCAGACCTAAAAACAATTGTATTCTGATATAATGTATAACCAGTGGTGTAATCTTAATAAACCTACTTTTAAGTAACTACTTAGTTTTATATTTATTATTTATATTTTTTCAACTTTTGCTTTTACTTCACTACATTCTTAATTTTCACTTTTTACTCCATACATTTTCCTTCCCCAAAAGTTATTACATTTTGAATCTTACAACCAGAAAATGGTCCAAAAAAGCACTTATCAACCAAACACTTACCCTGGTCATCCCTACACCCTACTGCCTCTGATCTGAGTGTACTCATTAAATACAATGCTTTGTTTGTAAATGATGTCTAAATGTTGGAGTCTCTCTATCCATCTAAAAAAAAATAATTATATAATTTAATGATTTATACTTGTACTTTTTATACTTAATACTTTACATTACATTTACTTTTGATACTTACTTACTATATTTAAAACTAAACTCTTTTAACTTTTCTAAGTATATTTTCACTGGTACTTTCACTTTTTACTTGAGTCATTTTCTATTAAGGTATCTTTTACTTTTACTCAATATGACAATTGGCACCTTTTCCACCACTGATTTAACTATTGACATTACTCAAACATCCAATTCCATTTTTTTCTCTTATTATTGAGATAAAAATCCTAAAAAAAAATCTAAACCAAAAATAAAATCACATATTTTATAAGCCCCCTTTATGGCTTAATAACCATTATTTTACATTTACTTGACATTTTAGTCATTTAGCAGTTCTTATCCAGTACTTACGTTAGTGAGTGCATACATTATTATTTTTATTAATTTTTCATACTGGCCGTGGTGAACCCACAACCCTGCATTACAAATGCTCTACCACTGAGCTACATCCCTGTCCCCATTCCCTCCCCTACCCTGGACACCTGGCCAATTGTCGCGCTGCCCCATGGGCATATTGACAGAAAACAGTTCCTACTTTCTCTTGTACAGTAAGGAACAGGGGAGAGTTGCAGGGGAGTGGAAAAGAAAAGAATATTCCTGTTTGAAAGCTAAAAGAATGTTAGCTCAAATATTTCATTTAGCTCTCATGTTAGAAAAGGTTTGGGACCAGAGCTTAAGGAATGATTTGTTCTGAAATACTATATTCTTAGTCTTCATATATTTCAGGACTGGTTTATTACTTTGTACAACCATTCTGAATCTAACTTCAACTCTTTTGTTTAGAGTTGCAGTGATTTCACTAGCTTGTTTAAGCTTGTAAATCATTAATAAAATTGAAAACAGTAACAGGCCAAACAGCTCCCTTGCGGAATTCCACAGTTTACATGTATTAGAATTGGAACTCCATTGAAAAATCTGTGTTCTATTAATGATTGCCATATCATTGATCAAAGCTGAGGTTAAAGCCATAACACATAAAGTTTTTCCGCTAACAGATGATTCAATAATATCAAAAGCTGCACTGAAATTGGTCTCTGTTAAACAAAGGGTGGTTAACCATTCTTGGGAAGCGGAATGACTTTAGCTTCCTCCAGGTTTTGAGGGAAAAAATGTTTCTCAAGCTCATGAAATGGTCCATATTCCGCTACTATCCTCAGTAACCTGCCATCTAAATTATCAATACCAGGTGGTTTCTCATTATTATCCAGCAACAATTTATTTCACCTCTTCCACCTAACTTTATTTCTAATACATTTTAATTTACTATGCTTTTCTTTCATAATTATAAATCTAACTAGAGTGAGGGGAGGTGCCTGTAGCAATGATTAGTTATGTAAGCATTCATTCATTCAGGATTGTTTGGTTGCTGGCTTGGCTTTTCACTCCCTATTTGTCTAGTTGATTGTAAATTACTGCTATTTTTTTTCTTGCAAAATTGCATTAATATTTGAACGAATGTGTTGAATTGTACTGCTCCTATATTGTCAAGTGCTTGATAAACTTTCCCCAGTCAGAAAAGTTTCTCTGTGAGAGAATGGCTGGTTTTGTACTCAAGGTGTCGGATGAGTGGAGAGGAAGAGCAAGCTGTGTGTTGATAGTTGGTGTCCTCTTTTTCATGAGAATAATCTAGTGTATTCTCCTCTAGAGGTACTGTAGGTTAATTCCACGAGTATCACTTTCCAGGTTGAAGCTGTTGTTGCTCTGTTCTCAGACAGCAACTAGTGCATTTATCAGGGTGCACTGCCATCTAGTGGATTAAATAGTAACGTCTGGTTTTTGCAGGAGATTATTACTGCATTATAAATGGGTCTCATGTGCTTATGATTCATTGCTGATTTTGTTGTTTTCTTTTAGGATGCACTCCTTGGATCCATAGGTTATGTCTCTAACATTGTCTATGCAAACACTGTTGTCTATGTCCTGAACATTAATCAAATGGCTACCCAACTATTTGCATTGCCCCCCTCTTTTATGCTCTCTACTCTCTGTTTATTATCTATAATAATCACTTTAATAACTCTACCTACATGTACATATTACCTCAATTACCTCAGTGCCGTTACCTGTATATGGCCTCCCTATTGTTATTTTACTGCTGCTCTTTAATTATTTGTTTCTTTTTATTTACTATTATTTTATATTGTATTTTTTAGTGTGAATTTTTTTTTGTATTCTTTCTTAAAACTGCATTGTTGGTTAAGGGCTTGTAATAAGCATTTCACTGTTGTAACCGGCGCTTGTGACAATAAAAATTGATTTGATTTTCTTACTAGCTTTAACCAAACAGGATCTTTTACATTCAACATATTGTACTCCCTTGCTCACAAAAAGAGTCCATGATTTTATCTCATAGAAAAGTAATGTGCGGGCCGCCCTAAGGGTTTCTTCGACCCCACCTATATCAAAACATTAAAAAAATAACTTTTCAGTATAAACTTCAGCGCTAAAACCGATATAAAGTACAGTGAGGAAAAAAATATTTATTGTTATTTTTACGTTTTTGACAAAAAATGATCAGTCTATAATTTTAATGGTAGGTTTATTTAACGTAGAACAGAATACAACATCAATCCAACATATCAAATTTATAAATTGATTTGCATTTTTAATGATGAACTAAAATTGAGCTTTTTGACCATCAAGAAAAATTGTCTAGCGCCAAAACCACACCTCTCATCACCCGAGAACACCATCCCCACAGTGAAACATGGTGGTGGCAGCATCATGCTGTAGGGATCCCCTGTAGCTCAGTTGGTAGAGGCATGACGCTTGCAACGCCAGGGTTATGGTTCGTTTCCTCGGGGGGCCATATGAAAATATATGCACTCACTAACTGTAAGTCGCTCTGATAAATTCTGCTAAATCCACTAAAATGTAATGTTTTTCATCGGCAGGGACTGGAAAGCGGTCAGAATTGAAGGAATGATGGATGAATTGCTAAATACAGGGAAATTCTTGAGGAAACCTGTTTCCAGAGATTTGAAACTAGGACGGAGGTTCCCCTTCCAGCAGACAATGACCCTAAACATACTCTAAAGCTTAACCTTGAGTGGTTTAAGGGGAAACATTTAAATGTCTTGGAATGGCCTAGTCCAACCCAACCTCAATCCAGCTGAGAATCTGTGTATGACTTGGTTGCTGTACACCATGAACCAATCCAACTTGAAAGGAGCTGAGCAGTTTTGCCTTGAAGAATGGGCAAGATCCCAGTGGCTAGATGTGCCAAGCTTACTCAGAGACATACCCCAGGAACTTGCAGCTGTAATTGCTGCAAAAGGTGGCTCTACATTTATTGACTTTGGGGTGGGTGAATAGTTATCTGCTCAAGTTTTCAGTTTTTTTATACTTATTTCTTGTTTGTTTCACAAACCAAAATATTTAGCATCTTCAAAGTGGTAGGCATGTTGTTAAAACCAAATATACAAAATAAATTTTAATTCCAGGTTATAAGGCAACAAAATAGAAAAAAAATGCTAAGGGGGTGAATACTTTGCATAGCCACTGTAAGTCAATGCAAAATTTGTAGAATTAATTCTTTAAAACGCTTCTATATTTTTCAACTAACTACCACACCAATTCCACTCCCATGGCTATGCCCACCACTAAGCCCATTTTGATCCAAAAAAACTCAATCTTTATTTACAATGCAAACACTGCAATCTAACCTAACCCTCTCTCTTGCTTCAACCCAAATTTGCATCACTCATCCTTTAGCTGCGAGTTTCCACTCCATTTTGCTCTGCTGTCTGTGCTACAATTCCACATCTGTTAAAGAAATATTCTTGAAACAAATAACCAACTCCTTAAATATTCCACCTTGCTCTCTCATTCTCCAGTGATGGCGACACTAGGCTCACTGACCTGTTAAGATTGAATTCATGCTCATCAGTTTCTGTCTGGCTCCTCCCACTCCCAGGCCTGGTGGCATATCATGGTGATAGAGAGGGTGTTCCTTGGCTCCTCTCTCCCCCTGTGGGGAGGTGGAGTATCCATCTGCTTCTCTCTGTAATCACTGCTCTACCGGCCGGCTCACTGTGCTCAGTAGGGGGGACACCTAGCATCACACAGCACACAGCAGGCGCTTGTGTGTTACTGGGAGAGTGTGTCAACTGTGTAGCGGGAGGGCAGCCATAGCCTGAGCCACGGTGCTCACGCGTCAGGGAGGGAGATGTGTGTTACTAATAGCTGCCTGCAGCGTAGGAGCTAGCTGGGGAGACCTGTGTGAGACTGTGAGGAGTGAGGGGAAGGGGTCTGAGTGACCGTCTCATCACATGCTGAGGAACTGGTCTGCAGGAAGATCTGTGCCTGTAAGCTCTGCTTCTACTGTGCTTGACCGTGCAGGGGTAGAGAGACCCATTGTATTCATGTTAATGAAAGCCTTGGAGGAATGTGGGTCATGTCAAGAGATGAAGATTGAGAGTTGGAGAGATTTACATTTTCAGCTGAGGAGTGACGCGGATTGGCTTTAGAATTTTAGGTATCACTATAAACTAAATTAAACAATCTGAAGGCTATCACTAACCATTTCTGGATTTTAATACATTCAGCTGCTGAATGGTTGTTTCCCCTAAATGGTCTTTAACCTAGAACGGTACAATAGGTTTTGTATCTATTTGTACTTTGTATTAATAGGCTTCCCTTATCACAACTGAGTGTTGATACACAGAAATGCTCAGAGCTAGGTTTTAAATGAGGCTGGTTTATTAGACACCTTGTTGGGATATTGACGGTGTCCGTTTTAATATTGCAATGAGGAAACACTGAGGTAGATGGCACATAACTGATGTGATGTGTTGGTGTGCTGCCCTGCAGTGTGTGGACCTCTGAATAATGCATGGGTTTTGTTTCATTGATCGCTGGTCACATGATATTACTCTGCCCTCTGGC
>NW_025533819.1:218847-271920 GCF_020615455.1 Coregonus clupeaformis | reverse complement strand
TGTTGTTTTCTTGGGCCCAAACAGATTAGGTCCACTATAACAGTAATGAGCCATAAAGGACTGTTCTAGGTAGAGGGGAAAGGTTGTGTTTGTATGTGTGTGTAAAAGGCCATGTCATTTGTGATGGATCCAGCACTGTATAGCTAATTCAATGGAAAGGAGGATGTGTACTGGCTGGCCACAGGCCTATAGGCTGATACCTGGCAAAAAGTAAAGCTGTCCCCCAATAATCATCAACTGTTATAGGAAATGAGAGATGTGAGGAAAATGTTAACATTCTTTATTAACTGACATTGGATAGTAAATTGTACTTTTTAAAGATAATAATATTTCATCTGTGATATCAAATCCGGCCAACACTTTTACTCATCCTTTAAAGGAAAGGTTGCTCCTTTAAATGCTAAGTGCAGTGTTGGATAAAACAAGGCTATCTAATAGCCAATGGCTATCTATTCGTGTAAACAGCTTGTGTATACAGTAGAAACCAGCCTGAAGAAGACTTACCCATGCATGGCATGTAGGGTGTGTGGTTCATAGTGGTATTTCTCTCATGGTGACGCATGTCAATCGGGATGGGCGTGGTGGAACGCCGGAAATATGGTGAGGGGCTGCAGAACAGAACAGAGAAGAAGAGGGAGAGACAGAGAGAAGAAGAGTTCAGACTTTTAAAAAAGAGCTGGGCTTTTCAAAGGCTACATTTCAAAGGCGAAAGGAAGCCAGCAATAAAGCAACATGAATTTCCGAGCAAGGAGCAGTTTCCCGGGCCTAAAATATTGGCACTATCACACAAGAGAAGTGGAATAAATAAATAATCAAAGTCATCCTAAGAAATCCTACATCTTGAACATAAAAGATCTCCAACTGGCTTTTGACAAAGACCTGCAGCTTGTAAGTCTTTGAACTAAGGGGGATGATGGACCCATCAAGGAGAACTGGAGCCTCGACGCAAAACCGGGCCTGACAGCATGGGGAAAGACTTCTTTTCTTGTAGCTGCCTGCACCAACACTACCTGCATCCAAACAGGAACAGCACGGCCCTCCTCAGACGTCAAGCAGGCGGTAGACAGTAGACACTGTAGACAGCACTGACAGGGGTAGTGTAGTGTACCCAGCTACTCAGTCACACTCTAGTGTAATGTAATGCTTGTAAACAAACCGAATCAAATTCCCTTGTATTATTTAGGAGTGGGAGAATAATTATTCAGGCTTAAACAGGATTACAGGCTCAGAGTCAGATGATGCTTAATTTACTTAAGATGTTAGTAAATGTACAAAGATTTCTTAGTAAATACTTAGTAATTGAGCCCTTTCTCAGCAAGGCTGGGAAAGACCTGATGCACTAACTTTTGTATAAGACACACAGATCATTTTAAGGTACTTTTCAATGTCATGTTACTGTATTAGAGTTAGCATGAAAAGGGAATGCTTGAAAAACAGTTTACAGTCTCTCAACCAAAACCAGACCCAGGGACATGGACTTTGCATTATTTATGTCCGGAAACACAAGAGGGAGCACAGCATGGAAAATGGAAAAAAGAATGAAAATAAATTGAGCTTTATGAGATCAGGTCATTTTTGCAAAACATTGATGTTAGGCATTTCAAGACAAATTTGAGGGCCCCCAAGCAGACAGTCAAGGAGAAGGCCAGTCTCCAACTGAACCCTTGCTAAGGCACCGGTCGGTCCAGATCCAACCAACAGGAGGCATCCCACCGCAGGCCGCACCCCCACAGCAGCTGGTCCCAATTTATGTTTTACAAGAAACTCCTGGCTGAGATTGCTTCTCCATCCAGGAACCTGTTGAAGTGAATCTAAGAGCTGTGTCAACTGTAACAGCATTGCTGTGTTTCACAGCAGCGATTTCTAATGCAAACATGGATGACTTGGCCTGAGGGTAATCAAATGGAATTTAATGAGGAGTCCTCTCTGTCTCTCTCCTGACCACACTTTAATGGAGAGAGTGCTGGGCAGGCAGGTCATTCCTGAGGAGCTGAAAAGCTATTTGGTATAGAGAGGGCAGAGTTTGTAAAAGCTTAAGGACAGAGGTCAGAGCACAATGTGGGTGGAGAGGAGCCAGGCAATTCATCTTACACTAACATTCACAGAGAGAGACCTCTCTGGTAATCTGAGCTGAAATAGAGCTGTTCTGTTCCACTCCACCAACCACCACAGAGTGGTTTCTGTAGTGACCACAATCGTTGGCCTGTTTGAAGGGCTTAGTTGAAGGGAGCTTCCCATTTTGGACAGACTTGAGCTCTTTTTAAACATCCCTGTATGAAAGCCAGCATGAGGGGACCTGCTTCTACATCAAGCAACCAGCAGAACACCGACAAACAAACAGTGAGACGTCAAACCGCTTAGGCAGCACTAGTAAGGTCATGGGATATGTGTCATAAAGACTGTTTCTTGTTTGCAAATACAGAAGTTAAGCAGAGTTGTACATTTCACCTGACAGGTTATGGATACTGGGCAGCGTCCCATCGAGCCAGGAAGGGACTGTTTATAAAGTGCTGAAAGGACAGGGCTGTTGGAAGACTGTTTCTATTTTATGCTAGAGGGATCAGACTAGGAAGCAGGAGAGGAGCATCAAGAGGCGTGAGGAGGCAGGAAGCGCTGGCTATTTCTGGTTTGCAACCATCCATCACCGACAAGGCTGTATACAAATGAGGAGCAGAAGAGGAGAAGAAGGGTGCATCATTCTCATAAACAGTCCCAGCTTCGTTTTTCTGTTCCCTCCTGCTTTTTCTGTTCCCCTCCTTTTAGTAACATCCCACACCATGGAAAGAGAATACTCAGATTGCCAGACTGAGATCCAACCTTATCAAGACGCCACTTCACACAACACCATTAATCAGCTGGATATGGTCACACAGCTAATATACACTCTGCCACTAAGCCAGGTATATTTTTAGAACTCAAAAAGGTTTTTTTTGTTTGAGATAAACTAGGACCTTGTTTTAATTTACAGATCTACTGGGCTCTTTGGAGTCATTTTCAATTCAGCTGGTACCTACACCCTTCACTGAGGTATAATCCCAGCCGCCCTGCAAAGTGTTCCAGTGGGGTAATGGGAACACGCTGACAGCTGCTGCAGCGCCATATTTAATTAATTGTATTTAATTATGTCCCTCATTCACTAGGTACACAATCTTCCTTGCTTTCTCGACAGCCTCCTTTTTATCACTGGGCTCAGTCGTAAAGATAATAAACTTCTGGTTTAAGGTAATTACTTACCAGGACAAACCTGTGTGTTAAGCAGTGCTATTAAGCGGTGTGGTGATAAATCAGACCTGTAGTGGTGGTGTGATGCTACTGGGCTATTACATCCACGGTGTAATCAGTCTTAGGAGACCCTTGCAGTCGTTAAGTGCCTAAATTACACAAACAGCATGCTAACAACACAGGGCGCTCGTCGCAGGCCGTAGGAGGACAGAGGAGGCCCATCAGGATGTTTGTTAATGCCAGCCAGTAGCCACCAGCCAATCGTACCGCAGCACCCCGCAGCAACAGCACAATGCAGCATGCCCGCCTTCAGAACAGTGATGCATGGAGGTTAATAGTAGGTGGCTCAGCACCCAGCTGACAAATGCTGAGACCTCCCTCCTCTCCCTGTCCCGTAGCTCATGGTTGGGCACCGTGAAATATTACACTGAAGTTAACAATTAAAATTGACCAATAACAGGAAGGACATGGTGGAGCTTTTGGTTTAATTCATTATAATCACATTATGTATTTTCAAAGCTTTTAAACTGAGAGGCTACTGAGAGCTATTCCTAAAGCTAATCTGAAAATCTAAAATGCATGTCCCTCATATCTCCCAGAGTGCCGTGCAGCATGAGGCCCTGTGTGTAGCAGCAGCTGGCACAGGGTTGTGTAGTTAGGACCCCAGGCAGATTATTTCCGTCTGAGTGAGGCTTAATTTCCCCGTCATTCTGCTAGTAAAACAGAAAAGCTTTTAATTTCACTGCTGAGGTCTCCTCTCTCAGACATCCATTAATGCCAGTGAGCCCATTAAGCCATCCAGATCTAGGATCAGTTTGGACATGAAAAAGAGGGATTGCCTTTACCTGTATAATAGCAATAGGACTGTCACCACCTGATGCAAGTATATATTCTCACTTAAAGACAGACACAGAAAGGATTCTACTCCATATAATTGTGGGAATGTCCCTGAGTGGATCTCCATTGAAATAGAATGAAGAGTCGGAACGTTAAAAAAAATTGTTTTCCACCATCAAATTAGTTTTGTCCTCCAGTCGTAGTCCAGTCTGTGGCAATGCAATGTACAGTACGGTCCCATTAGAACCCGATGTTTCTGCATGTGTGTGTGTGTGTGGAGGGGTGTGTGTGTGACTATGAGAAAGTGAGAGGGCCTGCCGCGGTGCTCCAACAGATAAAACAAATGTTATCACCCAAAGACTAATAGATGTGAGGTCTACACCGGGACACCTTAACACTGTTTCAAGGGTGATTGGGCCTGTCAGTGAATCAGGTGAACGCATGCAGCCTCCTTGAACCTCCAGAGCGCGCTCTTTGTTCTCCCCCGCTCAGTGTGAACAATGGAGCTGTTCAAGTGATAGAACAAACCTTGCTCAGGGTTGCTCAATCCCCCCACTGGTCCACTGTGCTGACTGGCTCAGGACGCCCATGCTGCCTCTTCTGCCTGCCTCAGGGCTCTCTCTCCCCCATGGGGGAGCCTTTGTTGACACGTAAGAAATGTAATACAGGTGTATCCGTAAGGAATGGAATTAGCATAATATGTACGCTTGTGGAATTAAAATAGCAGCTTGCAGTCAGCCATGTGTGATTGATTCTAGCTGGCTTATATAATGTAATCAGAATCGTATGTTTAAAAACAGGAGCCCAGGCCAGATAAAAACATTACTGATGAGTTTTGTCATAATGATGAGCTACTGCTAATGTGAGTTCTGTTTCCATTGTGAAAGATAAATATCCTCCGTTCTCACAGTAAAGTAACTTTTATGGAATAGGGTCAGTGGGCATTGAGTGGTCACACCAATGTAAATGGTGTTGGGAGCCGCTTTCTCCGTCCTGTTTAGGTGACCTAGTTCTGGCTACCCTTTGTCTCCTGTCCTCCTCGACCTCAACCTCCTCCCTCTCTCCCCTATTACCCTTCCATAATTCAATTTCAACCATTATTAATGGTGCATTAACTTGGCCTGCACTTTGAATGAGCCCTGTTTGGTTTGCAACCTCCCACTAAACCACCCTATGCAGTCACACAAAGAGGGTTATCTTGGTGACAAAACATCCCCATGGTGGAGAATGCCTGTCCCACACACAGGGAGAAAGACACACAGAGGTGGTCAGCTTGGTCAGAGTAGGACAGATCCACTGCTATGGGACTACGGAGATAGTATCAGTGACGGTGATCTGCTTGCTTTTTCTGCATGAGGGAATGGGAGTTAGCTGCACAGCAGCGACGCTCCTCTGTTTTCCATGGGTTGTGTTTAAAACAGCGATGTGGAGCATTAAAGTGTTGCGTCGCTCTGCCTGCCTGCCTGCTGGGAGTTTTGAATGTCAGGTGTGCTTTGCTTTGGGTGTGTTTTATGATCAATTAAACAGAACCCCGGGCATGTTTCCATGACGAAACAATTTCAGAGGGGGAAATATGACTCAGCTATTGAGTCACTCACACAATAGCTTTTAAAGGCCCGCTTGTGGTATACTGCCAATTAGAAAACCAAGCCCCTGCAGTACTACTGCTTTACCGAACACTACATGGCAACTCTATGCACTGTGGCTGTAGGACTAAATTTCTGCTTTTTTTAATTGAAAAGCAATGACTTAATTCTGATCAATCTGTCAAGTTACCATCCTTATTCTAGACCGTCAATTACATTTCTTAAGCCATATGTTTTTCAATAGAGCTTGCATTTTTTTTTGCTTGTTCCTTTCAAACTAACTAAAGCTCAGACAACGGAGACAAACTAAAGAAAAAAAATGTTGGCCATCTTGAGACAAAGCATTATACCCTCAAAGAACCGCTCCTCTTAAATCACAATTCTCTGTGGTATTATGGCACCTGCTGGAGTGGGGCCATTTCCTGTGTCGTGGGGACGGGCCTGTCCATCATGTTGTCAGACTAAAAGTGAGAGGAATGGCCTTGGGAATGCTGACTCACACAGGTTCTGTCCCTGCGCTGGGCTCTGTGGGGCCCCGGCCGGGTCCTGGAGGCCCCTAGTGTGCATGGCAGGCACAGATAACGCATCTGTGGCCCTGACCCCTCTGACTCTCTCGCTCCCTGCGCTCCCAGGTCACTCCCATAACGCGGTAGTCCCGGGCTGGTACCCCCGCGGCGGGGCGCGTGTTGCCCAAAGAATTTTACTACAATCCAGAGATCAGCTGGCTGTCCCTTCCTCGATCCCCGCTTGGTGCTGTCTTCTGCTCTCCTCTCCTCTCAGCAGAAGAATATCACACAAGTTTACAATTACAGGCATGAACGCAACTGAACATAGGATGGAAACGTTCAAATTCATAACAACTACTTTGATAAGGAACAGAGAGTAAAGACATTTCCAAACCAAAAGGGCAGAGTGAAGAGAACAAACACAAATGTTAATGAGAAACAAAACTCTGTTAAAAACGTAAAGACCAAAATCGCTCTATTTATATGGCACTTAAACAGAGGTTCGCTCTTCGCACCACACGCCAGCTGTTGTTATCACAGCAGTTAATGAGGAACGCCTGTTGTTTTTATTGAAGACTTACCAATGCAAAAAATTTATTTTCCTAAAGGATGTTTTCCCTAACATATGGAAATCGCCACAAAAGAGTTTGCATGAACAGAAAAAAACACTTTACCACGGCCTGGTTATGGTGAGATGGAGAGATGTAAAGTGTAGGACTGTGAATCCTATGACCAGTGTTTTGACTTAGGACCAAATATCACTCCCCTGACTCTGCTCCTTCACTGCCTTTCTTTTTCCCCTTTTTTCGACACGCGACGTGGAGCTCCGCCCCATTTCTGCTCTGTTATGGTCAGCGCCCACTGCTGTCAGCTCTCCACTTGAGCACTAAGCAGCAGGCCAGCTCCACACATTGCAACAGCCAACAACAGGGCTCAGCCAGGAGGGATATCTCCACTCTAGTCTCAGACCCTGGCCAAGAACTTCAGTCACATCCCTGGACATGTTCTGTAGTCTGGCTTCAGAAGCAGCTGCTTGTCTCTGCGTGTCAGTGGGACAGGGAGTAAGCTACATCCCGCCTAGCTTTCTTTGGTTTCACACACACCAGAGACTATTCAAAACCTCTTTAACATTCTGGCAAATATTAAGCTGAACGGGCCTGTGCACACTTGCAACAATACGCCCGACGCGGCTGGAGGGGCCTGGATGAGGCTGGGGCCAGTCCTTTATTAAGACTGCAGCAGTACTTGACTCCACCTCCCTCTCCAGCCATCCCTCTCCACTCGCTCCCTCTCTCTCTTCATCTCTTACACATCCCCAATAGAACAACCCTGACCCCTGTAATTCAGGGACTGAATACCAGTGGCAGGGGCACCAAACCAGGCAAACAGAGCAGTTTGTAATGATAAAAGTGCTTAGTCTGGGAAAGTGGATGCCCACACAAAGAGGGAAGAGAACACAGTCAAACACGGAACTCAAACTCTCTCATCTAAGTGATTATAAGATCAACAGAGATCTCAACAACTCACAATCAGATAGGGGATATTTTAACAAGGAATTAAAACAATGGAAAAATCACTTGATTTGACTTCAGATGTTGCACGTATATTTTTTTTTTAATTACCAAAAAAATTTGCTATCAAATAAAGCAGCGTGTAGGCAACCCTATTCCAGGAGTATTGTAGGATTTTGTCCAACTAGGCATCACACCTGACCAACTGGAGCTAATGATCAGTTCAGTGATTGCCTAAATTCAACACACACTCGGCTTCCAGGTACAGTGGTGTAAAGTGCTTAAGCAAAAAATGATTTCAAGTACTACTTAAGTAGTTTTTTTGGGTATCTGTACTTTACTTTACTATTTATATTTTTTTGACAACTTTTACTTTTACTTCACTACATTCCTAAAGAAGATAATGAACTTTTTGCTCCATACATTTTCCTTGACACCCAAAAGTAGTCGCTACATTTTGAATGCTTAGCAGGACAGGAAAATGGTCAAATTCACACACATCAACAAAACACCCTGGTCATCCCTACTGCCTCTTATCTTGGCAGACCCACTAAACACAAACGCTTCATTTGTAAATGATGTTGGAGTGTGCCCCGGCTATCCGTAAATTTAAAAAAACAAGAAAAATTGTGGCGTCTGGTTTGCTTAATATAAGGAATGTGAAATTATTTATACTTTTACTTTTACTTTTGATACTTACGTATATTTTAAACCAAATACTTTTAGACTTTTACTCAAGTAGTATTTACTGAGAGACTTTCACTTTTACTTGAGTATTTTCTATTAGTTTTTACTTTTACTCAAGTATGACAATTGGTACTTTTTTCCAACACTGCTTCCAGGTCGGCTAAATCAAAATGGAGGTTAGCCTCCGGCACTCCAGGACCAGGCTTTCCTAGCCCAACTAAAGGCTAGTCCTTTGAGACCAGGGAGGCAAACAACACAATGATGAGAAGCTCAGAATCCCCCTGTACAAATGGCCATCCATTGCCCAAGAGACAAGCTTATACCGCGGGATAGACTCTATCATTGTGTGGTATCATTAAAGTGAGACATTGTTGAAAACCTCTTCATTCAGTAATTATAAGTAGACCATATATCCATGACTTGTGAAATTCCTAATTAGAAAAGGATAACTGAACAGCATGATTTGTGACCTTCTTCTAGTCCGAGTCTGGCATGCTTAGTAGCTAATTAGTGTGTACACGCAACCATCGGGTGGAAGACAAAGCATGTTACACCAACAATTAGTCTACAGAAGGACCATTGGACCACTGAGAGCATTAGAGACAGTAATAACAAAACACTACACTTATTTCATCCATTTGTCTTATACCTTAATTAACATACATACTGTACAGAAAGAACATTAGCGACATGTATAATCCAATATTCAAATAAAAGCCATTCAGAATTTTGCTGCAGGCTTTAACCTTTACTGCAGTGGGCTAAACCAGGCTCACACAGAGTGATTCTTGGTAGTCTTAAACAAATCTACTGTGAAAAAAAAGTATACGCCCCACACACATGGTTAAGGTGGGCTTTAAAAAAAGAAGACACCTGTAAAAACCATGTCAGATATAGAGTTGAAATGTATTACATTTTGAGTTTGCTATCCCAATATTATACTTTATATACACACAGAAGACTGAAATATAACAAAAGTTTGACACAGAAACACCGGCATTTCGTAGTATAATTGTAAAAAATCTTTATTCATTATGCAATTATGAAAAAATATTAATAACATTCCACCCACGAGGCCAAAGAGGGCGCTTTTGGCAATTGATTGCAGTAAAGAGCTAACAATGGAGAACCCCCATCCAAGCCTTCCAAACAATACTATAATCTTGAGCTGCACTCTCAAAAGAAAGAACAGAACAGTGAAGGCTTTTACAGACTGAAACCCTGATTGGGGGGAGTTGCCCTCAGCTACTATCAATCTTACCAGGCCTGGGTCCTAGGCTCTCATAATTACATGGAGAAGAGCTCAGTGATTCCAGTATTATTTGAGAGAGGAATGGAGGAATCCCTTGATTGTGATATGAGGGGCCAAGCATGGGTCCTGCTGGCTAGAGAGCGAGGCTCCATAAAACCCTGCTTGCTGCATCCCACCCGTGTGTGTGTGTGTGTGTGTTGGTTTGTGTGTGTGTGCATGGCATGACTATGGGGGCCAGCAGCCAAAGCGAGAGAGAGAGCTGCTGTGCAGAACCATCAGTTATACTCTGGTTACACCCCAGACCTGGGTCGGCTTTGTACAACTACAACCCACAAACCACACAAGGTAATAGAGCTGACAGGTTGTCAGATATGATTGAGTTCTGCCTTCAATGAGAAATGTGTCATTACACCCACTGCTCAGAGACGAAGTTTTTTAAAAAATGTGTCCCTGTGTTTTTTAGTTGAGTTCCAACCACATGGGGGTAGAGATAATATTTAAATTAAAAAAGTTAGCATACGAAGTAAGTTAAATCAGACATATTTTGTTGGTCATTTTTTTGTTTGTTAAATATGCGTGTGTGTATATGATCTTGAACCAAAGCCAATGTAGAAAAGGTCCATCCAACCTCCCCGTATTTTTAGCACGTTGTTCAGTGATATCTGCAGGACTGCCAGCCAAGTCATTAGCTAGTGAAAATAGACAAGCTTCACTATTTAGTCTCCTTTCACCTTCTGACTTTCTACATCCTCCACTCCACCGCCATAATGGAAACCTCAGGGTGCGCCCCAAATGGAACCCTACCCCTATGGGCCCTGGTCAAAAGTAGTGCACCAAATAGGGAATAGGTCTTGGGACCAGACCCTCTTGCTCCCTGCCTTCACTCAAGGGCCACTGGGTATTTAGATTTTCTCCATGCCTGTACTGTTCTCATTGGAATCTCCTTCCCCTTCCCTTCTGTCCCAGGCCTTTTTTAGGCAGCTAGACTGACTGACGATGGGGGGATCAGGAGGAGTGGCAGTGATGGGAGGAGGAGAGGAGAGGGAGAGCGGGAGAGATTCGAGAGAGAGAAACCCCCATTTGGAGGGAAGTATAAAGGGTCTCATTGAGAGGCAGGTCTTTCGTCAACCCTGAGGGGAAGAGACGCCCATTACCGGAGGGGAATACAGTCACCTTCAAGTTGGCCTAGTTTGTCAGTTCCACTGAAGGTTTGGGGGACTTCCCAGCTCTACTGGGGTCTAGCTGGAATTTTTAGCTGGAGGCTGACTGACTTGAAGTTCTTGTTCTGTGTTTTGTGGACTATAGCCCGATTGGGATTAACTAAACTATTTGATGATTGCTTTCACATTATCAGTGTACATTATACACGTATGTACTTACACGAAGGGTGTGACAGCGTTGAAAGACTTGTAAGCTCAAGAAATGTATAATAAATATGCATTTGGATTTGGTCTGGATTCATACTCCAACAAAGAGCCTTTTATTGGGATCTTTTTCATTCTCTCTGGCTCTCTCTGAGAGAGAATAAGGCTTGCTAATAGGGGCCCATTGACTTCACTGTGGTTATGAGGGAAAATACGGCTCAATCAGGGAATTAAACCACCTGCACTTGTTTAATAGTATTAACAGCTGGCTATGGGCCACTGGTGATGTGTGTGGACCAGACGTGTTATAGGTTTTACAGTTAAAATAACAAATATATACAATACCTTTTAACAGGTTTCACTGTTATAATATTTTATTTCAAATCCATGAATGCACTGTAACAACCTGGTATTTTTGTAATGAGTCATAATTAGCAGACAACTACACTGCGGTGGTGTTTTTATCCTCATTTGAGCTTTGATTTGTGTATTAAACTCTTGGCAGTCTTAATGAGATGTTATTGCTTAATCTCCAGCTGTTTGTCTCCGTAGTTACAAGGCAATTAGTCTGCCTTCTCCTATTTCAAATCACTTGAAGCAGTATGATAATAGGTCAACTTTACTGCACTACTAAAGCAGTTAAGTGTTGCAATTGAAATACAAAAAGGGGACAAATTATTTTTATATTTTTTGTGTAAAAAAGGTCCTTCACATTTTTTTGCTACAATATTTATTTTCCTATGAATAGTAATGCATCAAAATCAGATCAAAAATGAGTTTGAGGTGGGAACTGAAGTGGCTAGGAGTTGATGATAAATGTCCCAAAAAAAACTCAGGAAAAAAATGACCTTATCTATTTAATGAAATATCAAATATCCCACCTCATAGCCTATATTTTCCTTTTTGATAACATTACAAAGACAAATTGCCTCATAGAAGCACATTTTCTCACAGTATGGGGGAATACGCATGGGAAACGCTGGTGTTACCACTAACCAGTCTAAAATCCAAACAAAATCACATGTCATTATGATGGACAACTGAAGCAGGAGGCTTGAATAGATGGGAGGGGGTCTCATTGTTGATCCAAACGAAACCCCCTGCGACTCCCCACCCTGCTCCACACCCACCCATCCAGTCTCCTGTGTGTCTCTCTGCCTCTCTGCTTCAGCCCACAGATTTCTCATCCTGCCTCCTCCTTTCTTTTTTCTCCTTCTTCTTTTGTCAGATGGAATTAGAACGGGCCCATGCTGAGATGGGAAATAGTTCCACATCAACTTTTTGGCCTTGATTATCGCTAAGCTTAAATGAAGAAGCATTTCTTATTTGGTCATTGTACTTTTCGAAAAATTATTGGGGAATTTAATCAACGACTAGCCACAAGCTATTCAAAGCACCAGTTATCAAGTGAATTTTAACTATTTCAGGTGCAGTTAACAAAATGTAGGGATCTTTAATTCATTACTTGCATTAATGTGATAAATATGTCTATATATGTTTAGTCATGAAGTTCTTCCTCCCCTCACTGTACTATAAGCCTCAATGTGTGTAGGGTGCATGAAGTTGTGAATGGATCTACTCTACACTTAGCATTGTCAGACTGATCCCACCATCCCCACCACCAACACCACCAGGCAGAATGATGTGGGAGGACGGGAGCCTGTTTTGGGGGTTTGGCACAGCCGTGACGGCCCTCACAAAGCCAAGACGCCTGGGAGTTCCTCTCTCGTCTCCCCAGCAGGGTGAGGCTTGCCTGACTGACTAACGGAGGGAGGGTTCACCTGGAGCCCAGGATAACTGGCTGCCAGCCAGACTACTCTTGGCACGCTAATGTCTACATAACATAACACAACACGATAGAGTGAAGAAAAACAGAGGAAGAACTGAAGACAAAACAATATTACACCCCAACACAAATATTGATGGTGTCTCACCAAGGGTGTCCTCTTGTCTCCTCCTCTCCTCCCTCTCACCGCTTCTTCTTCTCCTCCCCTACCCGTTATCATCCCCTTATCATGCAAATGAGCACTGTGCGCCAGGGCAAGCGCCACACACAACAAAAAGCTCCTGAAACACAGACTGTTGCTGCAGCCACAGTGATTTGCAATGCCAATAATTCTTGATGTGTTCTTTTCTGGATGGGTGAGTATCACAGATCAGTACCACATGATTACATCTGCTGTCCTGTTGCCTGGAGCTCCAGTCCTGACCCTAACAGTTAACTACTAACAGGCGGAGAGGGAGCTCTGAGAGGCTCTGTCTGGGGAGAGGCTGAGAGAGTTGTAGCCCCAGTTTGTCTCTTCTTTGAGCAACTGACCAAGCCCACTGCATTGAAGATTCCATGTTCCAGATAAACACACAGCATCATGGTAAAGTGAACTTCAGTTTACTGTAGAGGTTAAGAGCTAAACGAACACATACACACATATGTGTTGTGTTTTAATTCTGCAGAGGGCAGACATGTCTAAGCTGAGGGACGCATGAGAACTTTAGTCAGTCTGGTTTGAGCCCAGATGACCCGCCCAGCCGTTGTTAGGGTCCCACGCCCTGACCTGTTTATACAAGGAGTACACCACGCTAGCGCCCTGTCCAGTGTGTGTGTGTGTGTGTGTGTGTGTGTGTGTGTGTGTGTGTGTGTGTACTGTCTCCCTTCCCACGTGCTCCCTTCCATGTATCTGTTTATTATGGTTTGGGTAATCCACAGGCTCTGTGGCTACGCTGTCAGACTGTGAGCTAACAGTGGCAGTCTGGGGTGACTGGGATGGATCCCTGACTCAGAGCAGTGGGCTAGGGATCACTGGGGTGTTGGTGGTAGCAGCAGATTCCATGTTCTGGACTGCAGACACCTCTCCTCTCTGTCTGAGAAGGGAGAAGGGTAGCTCACTGGGCCTTACTGCAGCCTACAAGGGCAGTATGGTGACTTGAAGAGACAACAGAAGGGAACCAACCTGCCCCAAAACTCAGACATGGACACAACCCTCTTCAGAGATGGTGAGGAGTAATTTGAAATGATAAGAACATAACACAACACACGGGAGGGAAAGCAGCGCTAAATCAGAACATTCTGGGAATGGTTTCCGCTTCTTGAAGAAGAAGAAGAAGGAAAAAAAGAGGTGGGGGATTTAGACTCTTAATCCCCAAAAGCATCCATATACGCTCTCTAACCCTCTCTCAACCTCTCCCAACGCCTCTTCCAACACTTGTACATCTCCAGGAATGTAGCATGTTGTTTTTGGGGCTCAGTGCATGCTAACTCAGTCTAATGGATTTGAGAGATTTATGTCTCTAGACGTTGTTGCCCAAAGCTCACTATTACATTAGACTTTGAACTTGGAATAGAAGTAAACCAATGAGACAAGTATTGTTTGGATACCCATTATTACAGGGACTGTTTAGAAGGTCTAGAAATCTCCTCTTGATTCACAGTGATAAACCGAAAAAGCAAGCTCTTCAGCTAACAATACCTATATTTATAGTTTACTATAGTCATCTTGGTATAGTGATATTTTAATAACAGAAGCTTTTGAAATAATTCACAGTCTTAGATATTCAATACAGCTGCAGTGGCTATGTTTTTATTTCCATTAGTGTTTTTGCTTGAGGAAGACAAAAATCACACAACATAAAATATATCTGATATCTTGAGTATCAAAGGCCATTCATCTTTAAACTTTAACACTCTCTAATCACAAGGATATCCCAGCACAACAAGAAACATCTTCTTGAAAGAGAGAGAGAGCGAAAGTAGATTTTTATCTGGGCAAACATCTGCCCTGCCTATAAATGGACAAAAAAATAAGAAAAAACACTTTTCTGTTTTTTACTTAGTCTACCTAATCTTAATGGCTGCCCCCAAGCTAGCCAGTCCCCCAAGTAACAGTTAGATAAAAGGGAAAAGGAAGAGGGTATCTTGGAACGCCATCCAGCTAAATGTTTACAAAAAGCCACAGAAATGTATTTGTGCAGACAGAAATCCCATTACAAGTTGATTATTCTGTCCTCAGAACAACAGAGTGTTTCCATGTGGAAAGACTTGTACTCTGGCATTGAAAGACTACAGCCACTACTACCTGAGAGCACAGCAGCTTCAAATGACCTAACTGTAACTTGAAGAAATCCAGTTAGAAATGCGCAACTGTAATTCATTCCATTGACTTCTTAATCAATATATGCTCATATTAGGCACTACTGATACAGTAGGTATGACTTTATGGTTCTTTATCCTCTCTCAAATGTACAGTATATGTTACTGTTCATTGCATTTTATATCAAACTTTTTATTTTGACACTTCTATCATGCTCAGCTACATCAGTTTCTGTAAGGCCACAAGGCTGTTCTGAATGAGAGATCCTAGTCTGCCTGAGTTGTAAGTAAACCTTAGTTCCCAGTGTCAGGGGGCTCAAGTTTCTCATCCTGCTTCTCCCAAGCTCCTGTGAACCCCCCTGAGAAGGCCTCATTTAGACAGAGAGAGAGAGAGAGAGAGAGAGAGAGAGAGAGAGAGAGAGAGAGAGAGAGAGAGAGAGAGAGAGAGAGAGAGAGAGAGAGAGAGAGAGAGAGAGAGAGAGAGAGAGAGAGAGAGAGAGAAAAAGAGAGAAACAAATCCCTTCTCAGGAAGATTAGTGGCCGTCCTTTTGGACTAGTAGGAAGAGGTGGATGCGGACGAGAGGCTTTTTCTGGCGCATTTTTCTCTGCCAGCAGCCTGACCCCTGAGTGCTCCCCCAGTAGTTCATGTCTGCTGCTGCGGAGAGAGCCAGTGGTGGGGGGCCGTGGCTGGGGGCCCACATCCTCGATCCAGCCTCAGCCCCCATCAATTATTCCCTGCTGTAGCCAGGCAGCCCCCAGCCCTAGGACCAGACATCAAGGAGGTGATAAAGAAAGCCGTCCTTATCGCTAACACACCCCCCTTTAAAACACTATTTACACAGCCCAGACCCATCCTCCATCTCCATCCATCTAGCAGAGGACCCATTGACCAGGGTCTGGGATTCCATTCCTCCTATCCAATCAAAATAATGTTACTGTAGCTCTAGCCACCTTCACACTGACTAAGGCATGATAGGACCTAAGCACTTTAATAGCCAGCAATGTTTAGCCCAGCCCAGTAAAGATAGCTACAGTGCCATCCATCATTGATCAATACCTCTGTTTATTACCTCAAGAATAACGTAGGTATTAGGCATCGCTTGTAAGAGGAAACAGGCTCAGAGGAAAATATATCTCATTGTTTTGTTCCTGGCCTCTCTCTCTCTCCTTCTCGCTCTTCTCTGGCGCTGTGGGACTTCTGAGCCTCTTAGGCCTGGCCTGTGGGGGGCTGTGGGACTCTGTTTAGGCCTGGCCCCGGGTCCAGGGGGCCAGACTGGGAGGTGCTAAGTACTTGGCATCCTCCCTACGGGCGGCCCGACTCAGCAGAAAAAGCCGGAGCGTTGCAGGGGAGAACCAGGGGGCCCGAGAGGGCGCCGCCGCGCCACATCAATCTCCCTCTCCAATGACAAACTCACTCTCAGCAAGATGTATGTCACCAGCCACCAAAGCCAGTTAATCAAATCATTACTAGCAGAATAGCACCAGCTCTGGCTCCCAGTGGCCTAGTTTAGAAAGCATAGATAGAGAGGTCAAAAAGGTATACAAATAGCTTGATCCTTTGAAAACAAAGGTTGCCCTTTTCCGGTTTCTCAACCCCTGTTACAGACCTTCCTATATTTCACCAGCATACAAAAAAAATGTGATTCAAAGAACAGAATTATATTTATCAGCACATATCAATAAGGGTTGAATAGCATTATAAGGTAAATATTCACCTCTTCCCGAAAATCTGAGTACAATTTCGACAATATATGATGTCTGTAAATGCCTTCCAAATTACTTAAACGGATTTGAAATCATAAAAGTCATGCATGAAACCCCATAAACCTAGATACCCGGCCGACAGCCTTTCTAACCCGGCAACCAGACAGATGCGTGGCTGTCACAGGAAATACAGGAGCTCATTTAAATTCATTAAAGGGAGCCAAAACCCTCTGCATGGCCCAGTGGTGAGGGTTAGCTGTGCTGTGTCCAGGCCCAGCAGTTCCCAATGAACACGCAGACGCACACACACAGAAAGTGAGGCCATGCTTCAATAAACAACGTGGGCTGCAGTCCAGAAGTCACGGGCCAGACTTCTTATAGGTCCAGTTAACATCACCTTCCTGGTCCTTCCAGCAATATAAAATACAGACTGAGGAGAGGAGTAGAAACTAGAGTTCCATACACACACACACACACACACACACACACACACACACACACACACACACACACACACACACACACAGGAATATCATCAACAGGACCAGACACAGACCAGGCTGCACCTGGGCCCCCATTTTAATAGACTGGAGTAGTGTTTTCACTTTTAAACAAAGTGACTCCTACTTGAGTTCAATGTATGCATGCGTCGACGCCATACCCCATTTCCATAGACCCCTGGGATAGGAGACCAGACCTGGGCTGCATGTTCACATCAAATAAATGACCACTCCATGATAAATGGTTCTATTAGCAATCCAGATTGTTAAACTCTGATATAAAAGATGGGAGCGCAGAGCGGCCCATTCATTTCACCCCCCACCCCTCTGGTCTACACACATAGAGAGCTTGTGTTTTTATGTGTAAATAATATATTAAAAACTCCGCATTAGCCCTGTCCTCTGATAGAGAGGAAATTGTTGTGAATAAATAACGCGACAGAGTATAAAACAGGGGGGTTCTATAATGGAGCTGGTCGGCCATGTCTGGTTCTCTGAGGTGGGCACGACTTAGCTGACAAGAATCCACCATCCCATAGTAAACTACACACTGACAATAAAGCTACAGCGCCGGAACAGGGGCAGTATATTAGAATTGTCTACTTTTCCTTCCAGCCGTGGCCCAGGCGGCTCTGCTTGGGAATGCGCTTTTAAGTTCAAGGACCTTCTCTTTTGGCTGCGCTCATACTGCATATTCACTTATCTGTGTCTGGGCAAACAGGAATAATAATGCATATTACTGAGATAAGTAATTGGCCTGTCTTGGCGTGCTGACAGACAGCTGAGATTTTAGACCTATAAAGCTGTAACTCTATAAGCTGGCTCTACCCAGAACATATTCTATTGGACTGAGGGTGTGAGTGTGTAAAGCTGTTATAAAGATTAAAAATACGGACGGTGACACTATTCTAAAAGGGATAGGGTAAAGGAGTTATGGGAAGAGAGGATGCAGGTTTAAAACCTCAGCCCCACTTTAGATCCGCAGCCAGGGGGAAACAGAGCAACCCATGCCTGGATACAGCACTTGTTCTGGGCCAAACCGGACCAGGCAGAGACCCAGCAGAACCAGAGCCATTGCAGACAAGGGGAAAGCACAGTTATAGCAGGGCAGGGAGGAGAGAGAGAGGGTGGGGTGGCACAGGGGCTGCCTTGTTACCCTGCGCCTGGTAATCAAGATTCTCTCTGGGCCCTTTGAAAGTTAAATCAACCTACTTTAAAGGCCCTCTCTACGGGGATGAGGGGGCTTATCCACAGAAGACGACTGGCCCAACAGAAAGGCCTCTACCGCTTGCTGCGCCGAGAGTATTTAAACATATGACCTCAGCGTGTGTGAATTGGCTCCATTGAGGAAGGCATACTGAGATTAAATTAGAGAGGGTGATCACATTAACAGATTAGGATTTTAGGTTCGAGGTGATCAAATGTTTTCTTAATTGCCAGAAGGCTCAGGTCTGGAAACATATTCCTTCACGACAAAATAACCATTGTTCAGACATTCTAAGCTCCATATTAGAAATGCTTATTCATTGCCAGTAATATGATTTAAGTAATCGGAGAGCAATAAAAAAATGAATGAGTTAGCTGGAAATAAAATGGTCAATATAATTGAATTAACGATATTGATGTCGACATGAAACAAGTTGTTGAAAACAAATCCCACTTGATTCATGTCCCATTTATAGGGTATGTAAAATACGCCCTAGATTGATTTTGTCTAATAAACAATTAATCTTTCTTTCTTTATAATGGCAGGCCACCAAGTCCTTCATCAAGAGTAGAAATGTCACTAAATCACAAGTAATATTACCATTTCAAAGGTAGCCTTCAATCTGCATCTCTGTCAATCCCGGAAGGAAGGGCCATGCCGCCCACTGAGCTCTGTTCTACTAGCCATTTTTTAGTAATTAATCAGTGTGATACTCTAGAGGTAAGAACAAGGTCTTTCAACCTCATAATACTGGCCTTTCATAACACATTCACTGACATCTTTAAAACATGCGTTCTCTCTTTGTCTGTCTCTCCTCATTTCGGTGGACACTAGTCTTGAATGTCATTTCAAAGACAAACTATCCTCGTTATTAGTGTCATCATACCTGTATTAATTTAAGTTATCAGTGACATCTTGAAATTGGTCTAATTAACTAATTAGCTTTGGCCCTTCTGATAGGTTAAAGAATTAGGATTCACTCTGAAGTAAATTAGAGAAAAACTACTGGATTCTTACCAAGAATTCCTAGTAGACATTTAAGACATCACAGAATCGCCCATAGACGCCTACTATTTTACTCTTTGTCAACTCAAATTGTCTTTCCTTATTCTTACACAAAATCATGAATTTATTGTTGGACCAACGGCCGTGCTCTGCAAACTCCACAAGGCTATGAAAACAAACTTGAGGTCTATAGAAGGTTTAAAAATAATTGGTCCTGATGTCAATCGTTAGGGACAAAAAAATGAATGCCCTATTTTCATCTTTTGTTCTTCCTTAAACAATTAATGGATATTTCTTTATTATGGCAGGCCACCAAGCCCTTCATTAAAAAGTAAAAATGTCAGCAAATCACAAGAAGTTGTATTACCATTCAAAGGTAGCCGCCAATCTGCATCTCTGTCAATTTTGAAGGAAGGGCCATGTCGCCCACTGCAGCTCTGTTCTACCAGCCATTTTTAGTAATTTATCAGTGTGATACTCTAGAGGTAAGAACAAGGTCTTTCAACCTCATTATACTGGCCTTTCATCACACATTCACTGGACATCTTAAAACATGCATTCTCTCTCTGTCTCTCCCGACCCCCCATGAAAGAAGTGCACTGCTACTTTTCACTAATTTCAACAAACACAGCCATTTTACCTTTCCCAGGCCAGCCCCATGTAGTTATATGAACCATTAATCAGAGATGATGCCCCAAAATCGACCCACAACTCACGTCACTGTCTTTAGTCTTTATGAACTTCTCCCTGTGACAGACACACATGCACATACTCACAACCGCACACACACACACACACACAACCACCCACACCACACACACACACCAAAAAACATACACACAGTGCTATGCTACAGTACTTGTTCAGTATTAATAATGCTCTTTAAAAGGCCCCATCGTTACATTACTGATTCCTATCAGCTCTACTGTAAGTCACCTCTGACTGCTCCAGGTGCTACAAGGAGAGCCTTATCAGGGATGATTAGAGCCCAGAGCAACTTCTCCCAAGAAAGCATTTTTATCTTTGATATGTATATTTCATGTGCATGTTCTCCCTCAAACCTCCTCCTTGCCCCCCGGCCCTATCGGTCTCTGTAAGACCTTGGATGCAGGGACCCTTTTCCTTACAGTAAAACCTGTGTCAGCAGGAGAAGTGCTCAAACCAACCTGGAGTCGAGGTACAGAAGAGAATAGAGCCGACCATTATCCTTACAGTAAAACTACACCAGTTTATTTGGAAGAAAAGTGTACAGTACCTCTGGTGACAGCTGAAGGTGAGGGTTTCTTCGGGAGGTCAGTGTAGCCATTTCATCCAGACCAGAGCCTTTCTTCTTGTGGTCGCCGGGGCAGAGGTCTCCATTCTGGACATCAGAAGCTTGAAGGAAACGACATGAGATGGCATCGCCTTTATCATATCATTATATGATATGTATACAGTAGGCCAATGATATGTATACAGCTGGCTAATGACATGTATACAGTAGGCCACATTATACAGTAGGCCGCATCTCTGAAGAGATCCACTGTGTTTCAACACCTTTGAAGATAAGGGTGTATTATTCTTAGCAAGCCAGCTTAGCAATCAATTCAAATAGTGCTGATAAAAAAGATTAACAGTTAAATAAACTTTGATGCCAGCCAGGCTAGGTTAAATAAGCCCCATTCAGAGAGAGCAAACCTGAGCATGAATCACTGGGGTCCTGGATGAAAGCAGCAACTCAAATTAGATTTTCTTTCAGGACAAAAACCACTACATGTTTGCACTGCAACCAAAGATAAGCGACTAGGTTCAACAAAAGATAAACAAGCGACGCGCTGCCTGCCAAGTCCTCCTTCGCTTAGATGGCTGTTTGAGCACGTTGATGGCTGTTTGAGAGACAGTCAGATTCACACACTGCAGGCTGGGCTCAGTTGAGTTTATATTATAGTTTGCTCGCCCTGCTTTACACAATATAGGGGAGATAGATAGATACACTAAGCCCAGACCTTACAACACGCTCAAGGAAAAATACTTTGGATTGGGACATCTTGTGCAAGATCATCATCGGTGTCCTATTAATAAGACCAGCCTCCAGCCCAGACTACGCGTAAGTGGGGTAATGTGCGGGGGTATGTGGAGATGGGGGAGGAGGAGCGGTAAACTGTCCCTCCCCTTCTGAAGAGCTGCGACACATGGTGTATCATCCCCCAGGGGGAGACTGGCCGGACGGACAGGAGACAGAGGAGACAGGGCTATGGGACACTACAGGTGTCAGACACCACACTTCCTTTTCACCAGGGTTCTTCCTTTCCTTCCTTTCTCCTTTTTTCTCACTCTACTCCCTTGTTCCATGACACTGATGAGGAGGTCAGTAAGATCCACTGATAGTTAAAAGTGACACTAATTCCAACCTCATCTAAACGTGTGAATGGCACATCATCATTACTATGGCGTAATTCATGATCAGAAGGGGGACTGAGCAGCTAAAAACTCTAGCCTGGACTGATGTTTACTAATCAAAACCAAAATACACCAGAGGACAGGCTGACTGGGGCATGAATGAACCACACCACACTACTGCTGTCATGTGCCACATTACCACCCTCCCCACAAAGCAGCATCGGTGGAGAAAAAAGGGCCCCTGGCCCCCCACACCTGCTAGGCTGTCTCAAAGAGACACCACAGTAGACAAAGCTGTCCATCAGGCCTTTACCTTCTGCCAGCCATTCCAGCTTGTTCAAGGGGCAGTAAACTGTGTTTTAACAATGTAGACCTACAAACTCACTGTCTGTCCGGCCTGTTTAACTGTTTCACCCTGTTAACTGTTTGTGACTCAGTCTGTGAAAACGAAATGGGTTCTCAAGAATGGCACAGAAAAGTTCAGTTCATGTCAAATGTGTGTGTGTGTGTTTGTGCATGTGTGTGTGCTGCTTTCGCATTCCTGAGTGTGTTTTTGTGTGTGCCTTCGTGTCAACATATGAATGTCTTATCTCTGAGAGTCATGGCTAAATCTATTGATGGTAGAAACAATAAAATTGCAAATGGGGTATTTATTGTGTACCATACAATTATTAAAGTTGAAAAGCTAAATAAATGTGAGGGAATAGACTAGTATTATTTTCGTAGCTAGGAGATGGTTAATTACCATGATAATAAACCCAGCAGTAGATTTAGATATGCAGCTGTGAGGAATAATGAACTTCTACCTCCTATTGTTAACCGCCATTGCCTTTAAAGACAACACACAATGATCCATTTAACCGTGAAAACGAACAATGCAAAGCCTAACAAAAAGGTTATTTATGACAGAAGAACAACAACTCCTCAAACTACTTTCCCATTCAGCCTCTATCTTTGTGTTGAAATCAATGCCTGTTTGTTTTAGCGCCTCGGTCTTTAACTGAAGTTCCCTCCAATACTGTTCAGCTCTCCTTTCCTTTCAGGAGCTCTGAGAGAACAGGAAGCTCAAGCCGCCCTCCTGGGTTTTTTTCTTTTTCTGTCTATCTTAGGTATTGCCATTTTTTACAGGGTATATCCCATGTGTCTCTAAATCCACACCCTACTAGACCTCCAGAAAAAGGTAAAGATTTAATGCGCTGTATTCTGTTCTTACTTTTCAACTATTGTATATTTAACATGGCCATCAGTACTTATGAGTCATTGTAGTTCCAGGTCATTGAAGTGTAATAATCAGGAAAATGTCTGAATAAGATAGGAATGGAAAGATGTTCCTCATCCCTAAGAGACTGAGAAGTGATTGAGTACAGTTATCCAGTTAACCCAATGTCCAGTCCACTTCCCGAGTGCAAACGCAAGTAGACAAAACACAGCTGGATGTAAAAATGCGAGGCCAGGCTGAACCACTTTAGCTAAACCAATGGAGACTTTCCTCTTGTTAATCTAATCATTTTTTTCACTAACAAGCTCAAAATTCCAAGAGCAGAAATTAACTAAATATTAGCCATGATCGTTAGACCGCTAGACATAGTTGTATGAAAAAGAGTCTTGGACAAAAAGTATTGTATCATATGGTTAGTTGATGAGCAACAAAAATATCTGGGCGTATTAACTGTAGTTCTGAGTTACTCTGACATACATGTATTATTCTTGTGAGAAACCCAGATGTCCTAGGATTCAAAATGGCCTGCCGTGAGAGAGAAGGGTATTCTCGGTGTCTGGAAAAAATTAATGTCTCTGCATTCCAGGTGCTGGTCTCCTGCTTTACCGGGAGCAGAGTGCAGTTTGGCACATCACAGAGTATTACATGCAGCTTCCCCAAAAACATCACCACGCTTAGTTATTACACCGCAAGCTGTCAGCCAAACAAATGACTGTGACTGAACTCTGAAAGTCACAGTAGTGCAGTAAAATCACAGAGTAGAGTCAGTCCCACTACTCAGCCTCTCTCTGAAGGGGACTGAAGTGTCGGGCACTTTCTGGAATTGATGTACCCTCTTCTGAAAAAATGGTAACCTCGTAAAAGCAGCCCACATACTGTTTATGAATATAAGCACAAGTGGGAGATCACTTGTGGTAGCGTTGAATACGAATAATCTTTATTATTTGGAGTATGTTTGTACCATAGACTACATGCAGAAAATGTCAAGTTAAACAAGGTTGTTCTGCCAAACCATTTGAATAGGTGAATCATTTCCCCGTCAAAAGGCCCACCAAGGGTCTTCTGAGAATACACTCTGAAGAGTGTATTAGTCACTGGACGCAGCCTCTAGCCTAGACATTTTTTATTACAACAAGGGCTAACATTGACACGAGCGGTGCGTGTATTCATGGATGCATTTTACATTTACATTTTAGTCATTTAGCAGACGCTTTTATCCAGAGCGACTTACAGTTAGTGAGTGCATACATTTTTTCATAGTGGCCCCCCGTGGGAATCGAACCCACAACCCTGGCGCTGCAAGAAGAAAAATAAAAACATTAAATAATGTATCCTTCTGCCTATCTGTGTTTCATAATTTTCCTTCAATTTGCAAGAGGCTGAATGTATCTCACCGGAGAAAGCATCCGCGCAGCGAAACAGCCCTCTGTCTCTGTATGTGTAGGCCATCTATCTGATGCTGTCTGGTCAAAAAGAGTATGACATTGTTGCTGCCCGTAGCATTGAATGCAAGAAACCAGCGAGCATTTGGCCTCCTTGATAGCCAACCAGCGCTGAGCCAAATTGAGTGAGCTCAACTGTGAATGGTCCTGGTGCACCAAAAAGCCAGTTTGGACTTGGCTTCACTCCAATCACATCACATCGAGAGCAACACGTCATTGACAGAATCAACTTGAATTGTTGCATCTCGTTGTGTTGTTGTCCGGTGGCTTGCTAGCTAGCTAAAATTGGCCCTTTTCTAAATTAGCCATGGATGGAGATAGGGATTTGGACTTGTGGTTTTACTTAATTCTCCATACTGGCCAATGATTATAACGGCAATTCTGATCCAACCATAACTCATACATTGTGCCCTGCGAGAGGATGGAAGTTCCATTTGTAGCTTGGATGTAGAAGGCTAATGTTAACTAGCTAACGCTGCCCATAAAAAAGGAAGTTAGGCTAGGGAGCAAGCATTTTAGCCAGGTAGCCTAGGACAAAAAATATAAGCGTGTACTGTATAACAGAGTCATAGACCATTTTGTCAACATGAAAGAAAGGAGGATGGCATTGGCGTTTCTCTACAAGGTGAGTCAACATGTTTTTTCTACTTGCACGAACGCACGCACGCACACACACACACACACACACACACACACACACACACACACACACACACACACACACACACAGAGAGAAATCAGAACCATGGGTAGCCACATCATATTTATCTTACATTGATTGGACTAAATTATTTTTGGTATATTTTAGTTGTCACTGTATTAGACTAAGCATAGGTGATTAGATGATGTTGAAATGTTGAAGTTGAAATGGTGCTGGAATAATGGAGGCAGCTCCTGTTTAGTTGTTTAGGGAGTCCAAAAATGTTGGAAACATTAACTTGCTTGACCATGCTGTAGTCATGTAACTGTTTGTTACATGCAATATGCTTTGTGGACTTCAATCTGGTTTTGTGATGAAACAAAAGTGTGGTTGAATTTATTCTGCCACTGTGTCTTCTTATTGTCTTGGCCTTAGGCCTATATATCACGGTGGCAAGGCATGTGAACTAACAGGTTATAGAGCAAACAACACAATTATCACAACACATAGGTTGTAATATGACATTTGTTTCTGACTTAGCTTCTCCAGTGATTTTACCCACTCACCGCTACTGCACAAGAGAAAATGGGAGCTAGCCTGGGAATCCACACTGAATCCCGCTATTCACTATCACACGATCCATATCGTTATTATTTCACTTCAATTGGTGAAGTGAAACAATAGAGAAACGAAGCATGATTCAGTTAAGAATCATCAAAGTCACAGTCATCATGCCTGAGGGGCAGTGATGCTCCTCTCTCCCTCTATAGGATCAGAGGAGATTGGTTGGTTGGCTGGTTGTGGATAGACAACAGAGAGGAGCAGAGAGGAGAGGAGGGAGAAGAGAGGAGCCCCGTGGATGCGAACCATCCCCTGCTGTACGTGAGTATCCTGTGGGTGATCTCTTCAGGTCCTGGCAATGCCAACCAGATGTTGCGCCACAGCTCTAACTCCACTTCAGAGGAGAAATCGCCTACTAGAGGATTTAGCCTGTCACCGTGACTCAGCCCAAAGAATTACTGCTCCTCTCTCGCCTGCTAGAGATACAGGCCTCTTCAGGCAAAGAGGAGGTGTCTCTGCCTCTTAACACAGGTTTACAGTAGCTACCAGAGCTAGCTCCGCCATGTGTATTGCCCAGAGCAACGAGGGTTACGCCCTGGCCCTTCATATCCCTGAGCAACAGTGAAGTGGCATGTGGGCATTGATTAACCGCTTGGTATCACCACTATGCCTTTTCATCCAGATGCCAAATGGTGTTTAAACTATGTTACACATCTCATGTTTTACAGCCACAGTTTTAACTCCTTCTGTTATCTCTGCTGTTGGCAGCTGAGCCTCTAAACGGGTGAGTAACAGTTCATCACCAAAACGTCACCCTGATCAGCAACACCCTGATCTCTCCATTTAGCACAACATTAACCTCTTAACCAACCAGTAAGCTCCTGCTCAGAGGAAGCTGTAGCCATGACAGGGAAATACCACAGCCAGAGGGATCTCTTCAAACACCCTTAAGCCATGGCTGTAACCACTCTCCAGTCCACCAGCCACAGCTGCCAAACAGCCGGCACAACAGAGAGAAACACACACAGCTCACGCAAAAGCCATGCAGTACTAATGGCTACTGACACAGTGGAAAGGCCCAGTGACCCCCAGCGAGGCTCTGGTGCTCAGTGTGAAGGCATGAGGGCCCACAGGATGAAGACTGCTACTGCCTCTGACAGTCTTTGGCTGCGTCCCGAGTGAGACCCTACTCCCTATAGAGTGCACTACTTTTTGACCAGAGCCCAAGGGCCCTGGTCAAAAGTAGTTTACTGAAAGAGGGCGCCATTTAGGATGCAGACCTTGCCTTCTACAGGGTGGAGCGAGGCTCGGAGGGCCTGGAGGGGCCCAACCAGGTCAACCCTACGCCTGATTGTAGGAGCTGGGAGCTGAGAGTGCTGCCTTGTGGGGAGAAGAAGGCAAGGGGGATTGATTGCAAAGGGATAACACATGGGCTGGGTGAATACCACATGTAAGACAAGCCCCGTTCTGGGCTTTCTAGTCTGTCAGTAAGGAGTCTGTGGCTTGGCTGCGTTTCAGCTCTTTTCCAATTTCATCACTTGTCGCATGGATCTAATACAGAACCCCTACAGGCAGGATTTGGGTTGCTGCTTTGAAGCTATTCAGCGCTGACAAATAAGTTATCACATCTCGAGCTTCTTCCTTGCCATGGCCAAATCATGAAGGCTTTTCTCAATGCAAAATCAAAACTATCCCCTACCCTCTGACACCATTCAAAGTCCACTGAGTCCCTGGCACCAGTCACTGGTTTTAGGATGCATTTGAAATGGGTGGTGTTGTTGATTGTGTTCACTTCTTTTCATGAGGACATTTCTATTACTGATATCACACACACACACACACACACACACACACACACACACACACAAAACACACACTCCCTGTTGCTGTCAAAAGGAGTCAGAAGAGATCATCAGGGTTATAGCGTCCCTTCAGGAATTAATTAACTGGTGAATCAAAGCAGAGCCATAGGAACTATGAGTCACACTACATTAAATACAGTACAGAGGACGAGGACCAGAGGAGGAGAGAGGCCCATGTCCCCTGTGGCCCTCTGGTCCGGACCTTTGATTTCTCATGTCTCTTGGTGTGTGTGTGTGTGTGTGTGTGTGTGTGTGTGTGTGTGTGTATGTATGTGTATGTGTGATGTCTCTTGGTATGTGTGTAATGTCTTGGTATGTGTGTGAGTTATCTGTGATGCCATTGCATGAAACGGAGCTCTGTTTTCATCATGTATATTTGCATTTGCGTTAAAATAGATTTTTCTGCTTATGATACAGTATCTTATTATGAGGGGCACAGCTGGTTGGGATTGATTAATACCAATTAGTCGACCAATATCTACCTCAGCAGTGCAAATATGCTATAAAATGTTTACTGTCATCTAGAATCTAGATTATGCAAAAACAAAGGTACGTGAGAGAGAGAGAGAGAGAGAGAGAGAGAGAGAGAGAGAGAGAGAGAGAGAGAGAGAGAGAGAGAGAGAGAGAGAAGAGAGTGACAAAGAAGATAATAGAGGCAGTCTAGCTGTGAGACCAAACTGATTCTGGAGTTGAGCTCTGTGTTGTTGATGTCTGAGCCTGCTCCTGTAGAGTGCTGAGAGAGAAAACACACCTCACTGTTTGTTTGAGCTAAATAAATTAAATAAATATGACCTGTAGATATCATCAAACACAGTGGCTGAGCTGAGACTCTTAAAAGCTGCAATTTTAATATATTTCTAAGATGGTCTTATAATGCAAGATACATCCCAGCTAGCACATTTGGTTCCTTGGAAGTTGTGGGAACGTACATTTTTGGTTTCCCATTGATTTACCTGACCGGTAAAAGTGAACGTTTTCTAAACGTTCTGAGAACGGAAGTGAACATTTTGCCTGTTCTAAAGCTACTTTTAGGTTGCAGGGAGGTTCTGAGAACGTTTTACTGTGGTTCCCTGAAAGTTTTCCTGGGAGGTTTTATTCATGTTCTGAGAACGAAAATTATAGGTTATTTGAAGATAATTATTTAACTTTCTGAGAACATGTTTCAATAAGACTTAAAAATACTGCTAGCTTAGTTTGAGTTAACAGTTTTAAACTCCAAGCACAGACAGAAATTCATTTGCTTAGGCATTAATCATGCAAACACATTTATTTTTTATTGTGGCATGGTTTCAGGGAGATTCAAACCTATAATCTTCTGTTCTCTATCCATGGAATTAGTCCACTGTGCCACAAGGATGGTTCTAGCATGCCATGTTTGTTTTTTTACTCATACAGAGCTGGTCATTTTTCTCTATTTAAACAGTCCTCATTTCAAATGAAACAAACACTTATTAAGATCAAGTGTGGCCAATTAGTGGGCGTGGCCAACACTCCTGAACACAGTTAACAAGATAGAGGATAGAGAGAGATTTGTTGATGCTGAGAACGGAATGTGTATGTTTTTAAATAGCATTCTTAGAACGTTCTTTGAATGTTACTAATGTGTTCTTGTGATTTTTATGGACATTTTTCTAAATGTTCTGAGACCATGACTTTAAATAGAACCATGACGAAACCTATAGAAAACTTTATGCTGAAGTGCTAAAATTGCCACAGAAGAACGCTGTTTTTAACGTCTCGGAACAATTTGAGAACTTTACTTTAAATAGAACCATGAGGAAACGTGTAAGAAAAGTTATGCTTAATATTGAAATTCACACCTAAGAAACATGAATGTTATGCGCTAGCTGGGTACACTGCATCATTCCCAGAACATTGTGGGAAGGTTGTATGCAAAATAACCATAGGACAACCACACTCTCACCAAGCGCTAAGAAACATATTGTTCTCAGAACGTTATGCGCCAGCTGGGATATTGGCCTCTTTTTTTGTTAAAATTTTTGCACATTAAACAAAAACTTATATTAGACAAGACAGTGTAATGAGTGAATAAATAGTTGATAGATGCTAAGTTAAACAATGGAATTAAACAAAGTTTGATTAATATTCAAATTCCCTCCAAAGATAGCAATTGGTTTGACCTGAGCCATATGTGATGTGGTGTTGAGAGGAATAGTACAACAATGTTCATGCCTTTGTCTGACCAAACTGTAGAAACAGCCAAGCTGGATAACTGTATAATACAGTTTACATGAAGGTGAAAATGCATGGTATTAACACTGACAGTTTCAAACTTTACAGTCAGAGTTTTTCCTCTGAATCAGAGGAGAACAGAGTTTACACAGCCTGACAAAATCGACTCACTTCACATGATGTAATCCATAAGGACTGTGTCATAAGAAAATGTGAGGTGAGCCGCTGTTTTTTTGTGGTTCTAGTGTTGTCCCCTTAGGACAGAGACAGTTAATGCTGCCTTTGTCGATAGAGCCATAGCACGCGCACACACACACACACACACACACACACACACACACTGCTGTGGTCAGGGGCCTCTCTGAACAAACCAAAATATTAGTTCTCTGGAGGGTATGGCAGCAATTACTGCGTGGGAAGAAGGGAAACTCTGAGAGCGAGAGAGAGAGAGAGAGAGAGAGAGAGAGAGAGAGAGAGAGAGAGAGAGAGAGAGAGAGAGAGAGAGAGAGAGAGAGAGAGAGAGAGAGAGAGAGAGAGAGAGAGAGAGAGAGAGAGAGAGAGAGAGAGAGAGAGAGAGAGAGAGAGAGAGAGAGAGAGAGAGAGAGAGAGAGAGAGGAGAGAGAGAGACAGAGACAGAGACAGAGACAGAGACAGAGACAGAGACAGAGACAGAGACAGAGACAGAGACAGAGACAGAGACAGAGACAGAGACAGAGACAGAGACAGAGACAGAGACAGAGACAGAGACAGAGACAGAGACAGAGACAGAGACAGAGACAGAGACAGAGACAGAGACAGAGAGGGAGGGGGAGGTTACTAAGCATTTCACTGTTAGTCTACACCTGTTGTTTACTGAGCATGTGACAAATAAAATGTGATTTGATTTGAGAGAGGGAAGGGGGGTGGTCATGTGATGTGATTGAGTGTAGATTAATTGTAAATGCCCACTTCTAAACAGTTGGACATCAGATAACATTTACAATTTAATAAAATTAAAGATAACTATATATAGGTATCTCATAGCAATTTGTAATATTTTTCAAACAGGCAGAAATAAGAATAAGATATCATCCAATAGAAAGCTTTATTTCACTACATGGTAAATGCCTACGTGTAAGCCTTATCCAACCTGTTATTTCTAGTGTTTAGCCAGTGGCATTTCCTTTCACCTACCTGAATGACTTCCAGGCCAGATAGCTTAATTGGTGCTGTGTTCTTGTTTATGGGGATAAGATACTTTTCAATCCTCTCAGTGGAGAGTTTTACTCACTTTTATTCAGACTTCTCCCCTGCTCCTCTCTCTCTCCTGAATACCAGACTCCACTTCTATTCCACTTTTTCAAACACTTAAAAAACCAGGAAGTCGCTCTTTTTTTGTCTGTGTTTTCCACAGTTCTCTGGAGAAGAGAAAAGCTAGCAAAATCAATAAAGGCATTCGTGGAGTGGGACAACGGTGTGAAAACGGCTGCAGAATGGCTCTGCTTGGTGAGTGGCTGCATCCCGAATGGCACCATATTCCCTATATAGTGCACTGCTTTTGACCTGGGCTGGATAGGATGCCATTTGAGAGGCTGAGATGAAAGTGGGGGTAGGTTGATGACCGCAGACCCAAGCCTCAGTCCCCTTTGAATAATGTGAAAGGCCCATCATTTCTTTAAATCTTTTCAACTCTTTGCTGCCTGACTGCTGGAACTCTTCATTCTGCACAATAGCAAAATGCACTAAAACTTTTTTCTAATGCAAATGAACTAAACCAACCATTCACATACAAACACACACCCCAGGCCAGAACCCACTCTTTGAAAAACAGCCGGGATGAGAGTGGTTACATATTAGAGGACATATTTAGAACCTTTTTTAATATTACTCATATTTGTACACATCTTTGTCCATTTGATTATAATGCGAATCTCTATTAACAACCACCACTAGCTTATTTTCTCTCAAATAAATATAAGACTATTAGCAAATGCATATCCAAATGTTGTTTCATGTTCTGATTGTAATTGATTAACACATTAATAACACAACAGGGAAACATTAACAATGAATATTAATTGGTTCCATTGAAATGCACAGCAATGTAAATGTTCTGCATTGAGCGCGACCACTAATGACTCCCAGTAGCAAACACACTAACTTTCTACTAGTTGGATACCTTTCAGATTCAGGGGATTTAGGAAGGGTATCTTTCATTCAAGTAGCCTAAACTCATGAAAGCTCAAGTTAAAGCTAGAATCCTTAATTGAAACAATAATAAAGCGATCATCCAGCCTCTGTTTTGGTAAAACGCTGAGGGATGGGCCTGGGAGAAATGTAATCATTCTCAAATTCATATACATAGTTATGGATGCAAGGACAGACCTTCCATGATATCAAAATTATAGTTTTAACTATGTTTTGAGGCTATACTGCGTTTGTTCACATTGTTTACAAACATTGGAGTAAAACAAGCTTATATTTGGGGTTCTGATGGGGTAAGACAGTTGAACTAAACTCATGAGGCATTTATAAGCTTTATCCAAAAATGGATGCAGCAACTAAGGATTCTATCTAAGCAACAATAGGCCTATGATGTCTCATGCAGAATTTTGAGCGCATCTCCTGACGAATAGATCAAGTTGCAGGGCAGAATTTGTTACATTCCAATGTCAAGTGAGTTAGGTTGATAGTGGAGATAGTAAAGTGTTTCAAGTAATCAGAATGTGTAGTTTTGTCTCATCTATATGGCTCATGTTCACAATTTGCATTGTTTTTATTTATTCTGTATGGTCAATATTCCAAAGAAAACGCTATTTTAATAGGTTCCGTTTAAATACCTTTTTAGGCAACTCAAAGTAACAATTTCAAATTTGCTCTAAAACGAATGTTTCTAATTATTTGCTAACATATTAGTAATAAGAAAAATCTTCTAATAATTAATAAGAAAGATGATTTCCAGAGTTCATCATCACATGCATGTCCAGTCCACCTACCGCAGTGGTGATGCCTGTGGTCGGTATGGTCTGAGTATGACCCGGTGTCCCTCCGTTCTGTTGGTCCAATAGTTCTGTACAAGTTTCAGCAACGCGATCGAAGATTACCGTTAGGTCAAACTTTCTCGGTCAAAAAAGCAAGAAGTAACAAACTCCTTCCAATGCAAGAATGAAATCCATAAAGTCTAGTCTAGTAGCTTAAACACGATCAAGACTAACTAAATTATTCTTCACAACTTCTCATAAGTTCACCGTAGAGTTTATGTGCGTCGACTCAACTTTTACAATCCATCACGGAGAATAAACGAAACAAGTTTTTGAAATCGATCCTCCCTTACTAAGAAAACATTGCAGGATATCGAACTTTGTAGCCTAAAGAGGTCTAAAAAGGTTTGAGGGTGGTTCATTCTTCGTTAGAAATGTGGGTATTGAGACGCCAGGCTGATATGTTTTCAATCTGGTCCCCCCCATTCTCTCTCTCCCCCTCTGTCTCTTTCTCTCACTCCCCTCTAGCTCTCTGGTGAGTATTACCATTTGCTGTACCAGATGGGTTGGGCTAGCCAAACCAACTAAGGCTCTAGGTGTAGAGAAAAGTTGGGTAAAGTTTCACCATTGTTTAATATTAGGGGTTTAACCTGCATCCAAACTCCCCATAAGATGTTAGTGTCTTAGCCAATTAAAAATAGACATGTTTTAATTATAATGTTTTATTTAAAACATAGTAGACTAGTTTGTATGTGTAGGATATATTATCTGTAGATATGCCTTAAAAATAAGAAATAATTGTACAATAATAACATTACATTTAGATAAATGAAAAAACTGGAGTCATTTTGTGAGCTTAAGTGTATGCAATTTATTTATCCTCAACAGTAAACAACCAACGTCCTTACCACCCCGAATTCCAGCCCTTCTTATTACCTCGAAGTGCAGGCACTGAACGCGTGTAGCCCAATTTAACGATTAACTAAATGAATTACATAAATTATAACAAATATGAATAATGCATATTTGGAATATTGGAGCCAAGAAACGAAATCTGCCATAACAAGGTAATTACCCTAATGTATACCATAGGTATTTAATCTTATGCTAATTTATTAATAATATATTCATTTGGACAATCATATTCATCCGCGGCATGTTGTGTAGCCCAATTCTCTCGAGCACCTGTGTTTGGATTATGTTTTTCGATGAGCAGTTATTAATCAATCGAACTAACGATATTGGACATTTGTAGAATATAGGCCTATTTAATTTCTATAATTGAGAATAACTCAAATTGTATGATGTTCATTGCTTCTTAGACCATTGAAACGTTTTATTTATATAGCAGAACTGTAGTGTGTATAGTCCTAGTGGTCATTGACACATTTTGGAAGGTCCTCTTCCAGTAATTGCCGTGATGGTTGCAGACAGCACAGCACGGGCCCTTTTCCTTTCTAACTATTCAGACTAGTTCCAGTCTAAAATTCAGTCAGTGTTCCAAAACAAGCATATAGGTAGGCCTACGGTCTGTCACTTCATACCTCAGTCGTTAAAAAATATATATTAATCATGTGTGTGGTGAGAACCAAATAGAACATAATTGTGTTGGGTTGTATTTAACCAATAGTCCAGTAGATATGTTCATTTCATATAAAATAATGACATCTAGTGGAGCAATGGATAACTTGCATGGACAAAGACACATTAGAGAGGTATCAATAGGCAACCTTAGGCAATTAGAACATCCGTAGCTTCCAGTTTTACACGAAGTGCAGAACATTTTAAATCAAATTAAATTGATTCTAAGTAACCCCATCCATCATGGTAGATATCGGGGCATTCTAAAACCCACAGGGCATACTTTAGAACTCATAGAGGCCATAGTAGGGTACTTGTTTGTTCACAAGTAATATTCGCCTTGTTCTTGTGCCAGCGATCGTAAAGACAGGAATTTTAATGAGTATCTTAGCGTCATGTCTACTATTAAGGAAGTCTCGAGGTATTGTCGCCTGAGGTAGAGTACCTCATGATAAACCGTAGACCACCAAGAGAGTTTTCATCTATATTTTTCGTAGCCGTCTCATTTACCACCACAAACCGATGCTGGCACTAATACCGCACCCAATGAGCTGTATAAGGCCAGAACCAAACAAGAAAGTGCTCATCCAGAAGCGGCGCTCCTAGTGGCCGGGGACTTTAATGCAGGCAAACTTAAATGCGTTTTACCTCATTTCTACCAGAGGGAAAAAAAACTCTAGACCACCTTTACTCCACACACAGAGACACATACAAATCGGCTCTCCATTTGACAAATCTGACCTTAATTATATCCTCCCTGATTCCTGCTTACAAGCAAAAACTAAAGCAGGAAGTACCAGTGACTCCCCAATCGGAAGTGGTCAGATGATGTGGATGCTACGCTACAGGACTATTTTGCTAGCACAGACTGGAATATATTCAGGCATTTATCCAATGGCATTGGAGGAGTATACCACCTCAGTCACCGGGCTTCATCAATAAGTGCATCGACGACGCCATCCCCAGAGTGACCGTACGTACATATCCCAACCAGAAGCCGTGCATTAAGGCAACATCCGCACTGAGCTAAAGGGCTAGAGATGCCACTTTCAAGGAGCGCGACACTAATCTGACGCTATAAGAAATCCCGCCATGCCCTCAGACGAACCATCAAACAGGCAAAGCATCAATACAGGACTAAGATTGAATCCTACTACACCGGCTCTGACGCTCGTCGGATGTGGCAGGGTTTGCAAACTATTACGGACAACAAAGGGAAACCCAGCCGCGAGCTGATCAGTGACGCCGAGCCTACTAGACGCAGCTAACTGCTTTTATGCTCGCCTCGAGGCAAGCAACACTGAAGCACGCATGAGAGCACCAGCTGTTCCGGACGATTGTGTGATCACGCTCTCCGTAGAGCCGATGTGAGCAAGACCTTTAAACAGGTCAACATTCACAAGGGCCGCGGGGCCAGACGGATTACCAGGACGTGTACTCAGAGCATGCGCCACCAATGGCAAGTGTCTTCACCGACATTCAACCTCTCCCTGACCGAGTCTGTAATACTACATGTTTCAAGCAGACCACCATAGTCCCTGGCCCAAGAAAGCGAAGGTAACTAACGCCCCATATTCCTCACGCCGTAGCCATGAAGTGCTTTGAAAGGCTGGTCATGGCACACATCAACACCCTCATCTCGGAAACCCTAGACCCACTCCACCCGCATACCACCCCAATAGATCCACAGATTACATAATCTCAATCGCACTCCACACTGCCCTTTCCCACCTGGACAAAAGGAACCCTATGTGAAAATGCTGTTAATTGACTACAGCTCAGCGCTCAACACCATAGTGCCCAAAAAGTTCATCACTAAGCCAAGGACCCTGGGACTAAACACCTCCCTCTGCAACTGGATCCTGGACTTCCGGACGGCCCGCCCCAGGTGGTAAGGGTAGGCAACAACATATCTGCCACGCTGATCCTCAACACGGGAACACTTTCAGGGGTGCGTGCTTAGTCCCCTCCTGTACTCCCTGTTCACCCACGACCGCCCCGCGGGCCAAGCACGACTCCAACACCATCATTAAGTTTGCTGACGACACAACAGTGGTAGGCCTGATCACCGACAAGATGAGACAGCCTATAGGAATGAGGTCAGATACGTGGCAATGTGTTGCCAGGATTACAGCTGCACTATCAATAGCATCCTGACCGCTTGCATCACCGCCTGGAATGGCAACTGCCCGGCATCCGACCGGAAGGCGCTACAGAGGGTAAAGCGTACGCCCCAGGCATCACTGGGGCCAAGCTTCTGCCATCCAGGACCTATATACTAGGCGGTGCCAGAGGAAGGCCCAAAAACTGTCAAGGACTCCAGTCACCCAAGTCATAGACTGTTCTCTCTGCTACCGCACGGCAAGTGGTAGAGCGCCAAATCTATGTCCAAAATGTTCTTTAACAGCTTCTAGCCATAAGACTGCTGAACAATTAATCAAATGGCCACCCGGAATATTTACATTGACCCTGTTGTTTTTACACTGCTGCTACTGGCTGTTTATTATTTATGCATAGTTACTTTACCCCTACCTACATGTAACAAATCACCTTGACTAACCTGTACCCCCTACACATTGATTTGGTACCGATACCCCCTGTATATAGCCTCGTTATTGTTATTTTATTGTGTAACTTTTTATTTTATTTTTTACTTTAGTTTATTTAGTAAATATTTTCTTTACTCTATTTCTTGAACTGCATTGTTGTTTAAGTGCTCGTAAGGCACGCGTTTCACTGGTAAGGTCTACATGTTGTTTTTCGGCGCATGTGACAAATACAATTTGATTTGATTTGATTAGAGGCCTTGGGAGGAAGAGTCAAAGATGTGTCAGAGTTGGGGTGTGGTTGGTGGTTGCACAGTGAAGTTATTGTGAGATCATACTTGTTGTGAGATTTTTCCATAGATCTCACACATCCTAAAACAGCACCACGGGCCTGTATACAGATAGAGCCAATGAAGCCATTGTTGTGTGCAGCTGTGGGTTTTCAAAGTCCGATTATGAGTGTTTTTTTGTGTGTATTTGACAACAATATGAAAATGAGGATGGTGAGCCGTCCACCTTGCGATTCCATATTACACCACATGGTGGCAGTAGGTCTCCTGTTATTGATACGTTGACTCTTACTGAGATATTCGTGATAATATTTCCATGTTTTTGAGTGCGTTACTACTCTTCAGTATCTGGTCCTTGTAGCTCGAGTTGGAAGAGCATGGTGCTTGCAATGCCAGTAGTGGGTGCAATTTCCAGGGACCACACGTGGGTACAAACATATGCACCCATGACTGTAAGTCGCTTTGGATAAAAGTGTCTGCTAAATGGCATATATTATTATATATTAGTGGTAGCTAGAGTAATCGCTTTTGGAAGCCATGGTGAGAGGGGGTGAAAGGGTTAGATAAGCTATGTTAGTAATGCTGCAGGAATTATAAGTTCAATGAAATGAATAGCAGATGTCCCTGAAACCTTTAGTAAGTCTCCATCTAGTGGTATTACACTCACTCGCAATACACAGAGAAAGGACACTAATGTCAATAGGTGTACAGTACAGTGAAGTTGCTGCAATGTCAATCTGACATAATTGGGCATTTTAAAGTGGACCCTCGATAGCTAAGGCTATTCAGAAGATAACTTCGGTCCGTTAAACACGTTTACTAAATTTTTCTATTCATATAGAAAAATGGTAATGAAATTAAATACATGTGGATCTGTGGCATGATCAAAGACGTAAATCTGTAATTAAACTTGGCTAATTTACCTGATGGATGGGTATGTCTTTATAAAGTTTAGTCTTCAGTAACCTTAGCTCTGAACACATGCTAGATGACCTCTGACCTTTAATATCCGCAGAGGTTTCTTTTGTGGTCCTGGAAAGACATACACACGCACAAACACACACACACACACACACACGCACACACACACTGCCCTGGCCGAAAGTGTGTTTTGTATCAGATATGCTGCCTGGCCAGGCTGCATGAATAATACTGTTACTTGACCCCAGGTGACCTGTACATTTTCCATGGTAATTGATTATGCCCAGACTCAGCCATGTTTGTTATGAGTGAGCCACACTGTTGACCTTAACGCTGGTACAGGATTGAGATTGATCCACCATGCAGCAGACCCACAGCACAGTACCATTTTATTGTGTAGTATCATTGTCACCAGGGTCGGATGACGTTACATCACTGTGAAAACAAGGTACAGAATAGTGAAATCTGTTGAATCGGGTACATTCTTTTGAGGTGGAGTTGAAAGACACAAGGAATGAATGCATCATTCATTGTCCAGTTTATTTAGTTCTGTTCTGTCCTCCTTTGTAAAGTATTATGCAATTAGTACACTTTCATTATATATTTTGTATTAGATCATTATGCTCAGACTGCTAATACATCGTTATGCAAAGAAATCTCAAATTCAGATTTCGATTTATTCTTACAAAACCTCCAGATCAGGGCTTGTCAGCAGCAAAGATACAAATGACGATTGGTGAGTCCTCAGGGGTGTGAAAGGAGTATGCCCTCCACTGCTATCATCCATTCAGCTTCCTGCCAGCCCTACAGTTCCCACAGATCACAGAGAGACACTCTGCTTCACCCTGAGTGTGTTGCTGGCACCGCGCCAGGACGGGCGAGCTGCCACTCTGAGGGACCAGGACAAGGGACGGCGGCCCAGCCCAGACCAGAGACAATGGGCACTGACACACCGACTGACCAGCCTGGCGGCCTGGGCTCTGCCACACACGCCTGTCTCCTCTCCTTCTGTTTCTTTTCAGCCTGCTAGACCAGGTTGAGGCTGCAGTCTGCAGGGACAAGATAGGGACTACTGTATGAACCATTTGATTCTATGATGTATATTCTCGTAAGATGGCACTTTGTCTTTCATACGGTATCTTCGACCAGCACCAAGTAGGACAACGTTTAGTTCTTGTGTCTGCACTGTGTTGGTAACCAACAGGCATTTTCAGTAGCATTTCTGTTGTTTAAACATACTTGGACACCATAACTTGAGGTGTGTATTGTCTTAGAGTATTCTGGCTGTCATATATTCATGATGTCATGGTCATGATGTAATTCTCAGCCAGTAGGTTTATGATGATCACGTGCATAGATAGATGATGACATCATGTTCACCTGTTGCCAACCTCTTGATGACCGAGCCTCTTATGTGCTCTTTGTTCCGGGTACTACAGACAGAGTCTGTTTCGATACTACAGATAGTCTGTTTCTCCATGATACTCCAGAAGGCTGTTTATTCATTCACATGCATTGGCAACACGTTGGACCACTTGTCTCACCCCGCTGCATACACGTGTTTCAGTGTGAGAACCAGCGACCACCAGACAATCTATGTCACTGTTATTGTCCTGACTGAGAGTCTGAGACACCACACTGGGCCCAGCGAAACGGGAAAGTCACACGTTAAGTGATCTCTATGTAGTTGAATGTCAAGTCCAGATGAGTCCTTTTGTTTTTGTCCAGTCACATCTCAGTGGACTAAGACGCTCCAGTCCTTATCCTTCCCCCATAAACATTCAGTAAAAGGTCTGCCTGCCCAGAGCCTCCAGTGAACTGCCTCTCTATATTCTTCCCAGGCTAGGCCTGTGTGCCGCTAATTCAATAAGTGTTTATTTGTCACATTCAGGAAAGCAATAAACGCCTCATTGTTTCATTTTGTCTTCATTATGAATTCCCCTGCATTCATTAGAAAAGCCTTTCTTTCTCTCTCTCTTTCGCTTTTGATATCAATAAGCAGCTCTTCTGTTGGGCAGACACAGGACACAGAACTTGAACCGCGGGCCGTTTGACAGAGGCTTGTTTTAGAGATGGGAAACTCGCCGTCGTTATTAGCGCCATTGTGTGAAGTTAGCTGCATCGTGGGCTGGGGCGGCGGGGGGGCCAGGCCCTGAATGGTGCGAGGCGAGCCCACAGCGAGGGAGCGCCCCAGGGGAGAGAAAGGGGATTAGAGCCTGGAGATAAAGACAGGTCTCTGGTCACTGTGCGCCGACGTGGGGATATGGCTTCACGCAGCAGTGGGAGATCTTCCGCTGCTCATGTGTTGAGAGGAGAGTTGCACGTCCTGGAGAGGCTTATAGCACCAGGAATCATTTTGGTGGTAGAGACTAACTGTGACTTCACCCTACAGACACCTGCTGTGAGTATGAGTCTCCCCAAATCCAGTCAGACTCCACCATAAGCCCATAGAGTTTGGCTGCAGACTCGGCTAGGGCTACCTCCTTTTCTCATTTACAGGGTATTGGGTAGGGCACTTTCAAGGAAAAGTTGCTCTGAATGTAATGTAATGTTGTAGTGTTTTAGTAGAACTAATTAAAGCTGATATCCACGAAAGGTAAAACAGTGCCATTGGTGCCCGGTGTGCATTTGTTATTGTTTTTGTTTTGTTTTTGAAAGGAGGAGATGAGCATCCAACAACGTAATAAAAATAAAATCGTAGAATATACTCTGCTGTTCTATCACGCGTGCAATGATGTCCGAGGGAGTAAAACAGTGTTTGTTGTTTGAAGTAATTTATTTGTTGTAATATCGTAAAGGAACGTGGTCAGTATCACTGCAACGGATTCCAACTTTTAATGTTTTGTACATTCCAATAGTGGTGATTGCTGCCCTGTAATTTTGGGTGTTCTGCATCCCATTGGTTCCTAGCATGAACGCCCCCTCGCGCACGACCTTCTTCACACTTGTAGGGAGGCACTTTTGATGTTCCGGATTTCCCTCTGATTGTCGATGGCGATTGTAAACAAGGGCCGCAGCTAAAGGCAAATAAAAGTATTATCAAAGCATTTTCGGTGACAAAAGGACACCGTCTACTCCGGGTCATAGCTAGCGAGCTAGCTAATGGTGCCGCCCTTTCCTCCATCCTGCTGTTTACCGGGAGTCTCAGCGATCAGCACACAGCCTTCCGGAACGACGGCGAGGGCAGGTGCTTTGCTTGCGCCACGCGGAACACCTGCCCTCGCCGTCGCTAACAGAACTGTGGAAAGCAGTGCCTCTTCTTTCTTATCGGCATGTTGGCATCCAACGTTATGGCGGCGCATTACCACCAAACTACTGTACTCGGGAGTCCTAGTTTAAAAAATGAACCAATAGAAAGTGAGTAAAGAGGGGTTCCTGCAGATAGCAGGAATGCCCACATGAGGAAACGCCCTGAAATGTGCAACCCTTTCTTCAAGCCCTAGGTATCACTGTGTATTGTATATTTTGAGCTGTAGGTCAATAAGTTTAGTATTTTACACTGAGCTGACTTAAAAGAAAGAATCAAACTAACAAAAAATGCACAGCACACTGGTGCTTATATAAAAGCACACTGTTTCATCATGCAGGCCTAACTGTAAAACTATAAACTGTACATTGAAAAAGTATTTAATTTAAGCTTTTCAGACACTGCCTTCCTATCTGTCAACCTTACGGATAGTCTAGTAGTTATGCGCTGTTGACACTATTAATTACGGAGAAGCTTATGGAGATTTGAATTGGCTTTAGCTTTTGCTTATGGTCTGAGTTCCGAGGCCCATTCTACAGCTAGCCGTCATAGCATTACCAACCAATGTGATGTTTTCCCGAGGTGCAGTGGCGAAAAAAAGCATTTAGATCAGCCAACACCACTTGTGAAAGCTCTCTTAAAAAAGATGAGAGGGCCTGTAATTTTCATCATAGGTAAAGTTAACCAGACAGACAAAATGAAAAAAATCCAGAAACTCCATTGTAGGATTTTTTATGAATTTATTTGCAAACTATGGAGGAAAAATAAGATTTCAAAACAAAAGTTTCTCAAATTTTTATATACCTTTGTTGGCAATGACACAGGTCAAACGCTTTCTGTAAGCTTCATAAGATTTTCAGCACACTGTTGAGCAGTGGTATTTTTGGCTCACTCCTCCATGTAGACCTCTCTAGAGCAGTGGGATAAGTTTTGGGGCTGTCGGCTGGGCAACACGGACTTTCAACTTCCTCCAAAGATTTTTCTATGGGGTTGAGATCTGGGAGACTGGCATCAGCCACTCCAGGACCTGGAAATGTTCTGACGAAGCCACCCCTTCGTATTAGGCGGTGTGTTTGGGATCACTTTTTGTCATGCTGAAAAGACCCAGCCACGCGTCATCTTCAATGCCCTTTGCTGATGGAAGGAGGTTTTCAGCTAAAATCTCGACGTGGCCTCATTCTTTCTTCCTTTAACGGATAGTCGCCCACCCTTTGCAGAAAAATGGGCAGCCCCAAAGCATGATGTTTCACCCCCATGCTTCACAGTAGGTATGGTGTGACTTTGGATGCAACTCTGGCATTCTTTGTCCTCCAAAACACGATGAGTTGAGTTTTTACCAAAAAAGTTATATTTTGGTTTCATCTGACCATATGACATTCCCCCCAACTCCTCTTTGGACCACCCAAATGCACTCTAGCAAAACTTCAGATGGGCCTGGACACGACTGGCTTAAGCAGGGGGACACAGCCTGGGCACTGGCAGGATTTGAGTCCCTTGCGTCTTAGTGATGTTACTGGATGGTAGGCTTTGTTACGTTGGTCCCGGCTCTCTGGGTCATTCACCAGGTCCCCGTGATGGTTCTGGGATTTATACCGTTCTTGTGATCGCTTTGACCACGGTGAGAGATTGGCGGAGCCCCAGACGAGGGAGGTTAAGTGATCTTGTATGTCTTCCATTTCCTAATAATTGCTCCCACAGTGTTATTTCTTCAAACCAAGCTGCTTACCCATTGCAGATTCAGTCTTCCCAGCCTGGTGCAGGTCTACAATTTTGTTTCTGGCGTCCTTTGACAGCTCTTTGGTCTTGGCAGCATAGTGGAGTTTGGGAGTGTGACTGTTTGAGGTTGTGGACAGGTGCCTTTTATACTGATAACAAGTTCAAACAGGTGCCATTAATATAGCTGTACGAGTGGAGGACAGAGGCCCCTTAAAGAAGAAGTTACAGGTCTGTGAGAGCCAGAAATCTTGCATTGTTTGTAGTGACCAAATACTTATTTTTCGACCATAATTTGCAAAAAAACTTCTTTAAAAAATCCTACAATGTGATTTTCTGGATTTTCTTCTCAATTTGTCTGTCAGTAGCTGACGTGTACCTATGATGGAAAATTATAGGCCTCTCTACTCTTTTTAAGTGGGAGAACTTGCAACAATTGGTGGCTGACTAAATACTTTTTTTCCCCACTGTAAGTCTGAAACTGAACTGCAAAAGACTCCACAAAGAGAGTCTGAGACCTTTTTACATACTTACAAAGAGAGACCTTTTGCTGACTACTGGACTGAAATCATTGGAAAGGCTTACTGTACATCAAAAACAAGTTAGTATGTGAGTTATAATGGGCAATATACACTGAGTATACCAAACATTAGAAATACCTTCCTAATATTGAGTTGTACCCCTTTTACCAGAACGCCTTTAGCCAGGGCATGGACTCTACAAGGTGTCGAGAGTGTACCAAGGGATGCTGGCCCATGTTACCTACGTGTGTAAGTTGCTGGATGTCCTTAGGTTGGTGGACCATTCTTGACACACGGGAAACCGTTGATGCTGAAAAACCCAGCAGTGTTGGCAGTTCTTGACACAAACCGGTGCACCTGGCACCACTACCAACATTCAAAGGCACTTTACATTTTTTGTCTTGCCCATTCACCCTCTAAATGGCACACATACACAGATCCATGTCTCAATTTGTCTCAAGGTTTAAAAAATCCTTCTTTATATCTATTTCCCTCCCCTTCATCTACACTCGACTGAAGGGGATTTAACAAGTGACATCAATAAGGGAACATAGCTTTCACCTGGATTCACCGGGTCAGCCCATGTCAATGGAAACTGTTCTTAATGTTTTGGAGCGCTAAAGGCTCTGTGTAGAAGAAGCTGTTTTGAGACAACTTTACTAACACTAGAGGAGCAGTAACAGAGCTATAGGGACTTGGCAACCAGAAGACATTGAACTTGACATCTTCTGTGTGTGAGAGAAAACTTAATATTTATAGATTTCTAACAGAGCCAAAATGATCAAGTGTTCATGAGACGCTTTTCAAATCCATTTACAGGAGCATTATGAAATGTTATTGAAATAGAATTATAATAAATTAGTGTGATATGGTTAAGGGAAATATATTACTATTTCTAACAAAGATATCTACATATATTTGAGGATGTTGTTATCACCTCGAAACAATCAGGGAATTCATATAAAACATAACAGCTTAGAAAACATAGTTTGTCTAAGAAAAGTGTGTTCTTTGTTTAACTTACTCTTGGTATGGGGTAATTGAACATAGGGACAGGGTAAGTTGAGCCTGTCTTGGGGTAAGTGGGGCGAAGGTGTCCTGTGTCAGGGGGTGATGCGCTGGTAGGTCAAAGTTTAACGAATGTAATGGGGGTGGTATATTGTAAACCTAAAATGTATGCCTAAGATATAGAATTCAGATATACACTGAGTATAACACAAGATTAAGAACATCTGTCTTCCATGACAGACTGACTTAGGTGAATCCTGCCCTTTCCATGATATAGACTGACCAGTGAATCCTGCTCTTTCGCATGACATAGACTGACCAGGAGTGAATCCTGTTCTTTCAAAGACATAGACTGGGACCAGACGAATCCTTGTTCTTTCCACGACATAGACTGACCAGGTGAATCCCTGCCTCCTCTTTCCAATGACACAGATCTGGACCATGTGAATCCTGCTCTTTCCATGACAAGACTGACCATGTGAATCGTCTTCCTTCCATGACATAGACTGACCTGTGTGAATCCTGGGTTCTTTCCATGACACAGACTGACCAGTGAATCAGGTGAAAGCTTATGATCCCTTATTGACAAAGTCACTTAATAACAACCTAATTCAATCTAAAGGGTAGACATGAGGGAGACAGTTAAAAGAAGGATTTTAAAAGCCTTGAGACAATTGAGACATGGATTGTGGGAAATTGACTAGGGGTGAATGTGCAAGACAGAACATTTAAGTGCTTTTGAACGACACGGTAGGTAGTCCCAGGGCACAGTTATGAAGCCAAGAACTGCTTGTTTTTAAACAGTTTTCCGTAGATTGGAAAAATGGTCCAGCACCCAATGACATCTGCAGCCACCGGACATACAACTGTGGGAAGTGATTGGAGCTGGCGCAACATGGCCAGCATCTTATGGAGTCATGCCCATTGCACTTGGGGCTGTCCTGAGGGCATAGGGGGTGCAACTCAATATTAGGAAGGTAAGTTGTCTGGGGACAGGGATGTTTGGTTTTAGAGATGTGTGAATTCAGAAGCCAAAGTTCTCTGCATTTGAGGCTACTAGGCCCAAGGAAACTGGTCTGCGAGCTTCTTGATATGTTTAGGAAGCTCAGACTCATGGTCATCAGATAAGACTTCAGTGTGCCTCTGCTACTCTATCATAGGCTCCTCTACACCGTCATGTTAGCTTTCTTTTTTATCAATGTATTCAGCAATGGTCTTCAGTCTATTTTCTCATCCCTTGCTGCTGCTCAAATGGACTTTCTTCCCTTCTCTCAGCTGGGTTGTTTTCTCAAGTAGAACCAAGAGGGGTTGCTTGGTATAAAGTAGCATTTGTATAACTCTGTAACAAATAAAAAATAGTTACTATCTTGAGTTCATATGTATTACACAAACCAAAATTATTATGTATATTATGTGCATAAAACGGACAAAATGCAACGTCATTTGTATAAGTTAGGGGTGTCGCTGCCTGAATTTACTCCTATTGGTTGGGCTGGTCTAACCTTCATCCTGGCGTTGGGCTTTGATAACAAGTTAGTGCCTGGCCATGTTGCCAAGGATGCAATTTCATGCCAGGTTTAGGACTCACATTGTAGCTTATAGACACCTCAACTGATGTGGATAAAAACAATCTTAAAACAATCTACTTTGGATAGATAAAACCCACTGGGCACAGAAGAATTCAACATCTATTCCCATATTGGTTCAACGATTAATTGAAATAAAGTGAATAATCTGATTCAATCTAGTAAACTCAGAAGCATCACAAGTTTATGAACACAATAAATTAATTTGACTTTGTAAAAACTGCTTAGATCTACACCTTGCTGGCCACTTTTTCCATGTGGTTTCTTTTCACAGACTTGGTGAAATGATGACCTCTTCCTAAACATTTGGTCACATTATTCATTTTGCAGGAGTCATGGGTGTAAATTAAACAATCTTTGGTTTCACTTACACCACTCTCCCCCTAAAGCAATCTTGAAAAAAGGGCCCATTAAAATTAAAAACAATAGCCAAAATATCATACTGATTGATGTAACTTTGTGGTGTATGCATGCAGCTTGGGTATGCATGGCGTGTACGTGCTCATTTGTATAGTTAGGTGAGAAAAAAGTATAACAGGTAAACTATCGCAGAGACTTGATAGTTACTCTCTCGAGGTCACTGTGGTTGAACTAACAACATTATTAATTGGAGAATGACATTTGGTCAGTCCCGCAAGTAACCCCAGCTTCCAGAATAATGGGCAAAATATGCACAAAGCACACTGCATAATGTCCTGTGTGTCTCAACAGTTTCTCAAGGTACTGTGTACTTCAAGGGGAATCCCCTGATACAGCCAGGATCATTGTACACCTCTGAGTGATGCTTGTTTATGATTAAAAACAAATTGCTCCGTGACAGCTGCTATTTCATTTGTGACAGGTACACTATAGCCGTCTCCCTCCTCCCACCTCCCCATTACAACCTTCCTCTGGGCTGCAATGTTCTCCAAATGAGAGGTCTAAACTTTGATCTTAACCTTTCGTAAGGGTCCTCTCCCCTGGCCCCTGGCCTTGGTGGTCAGGGCTCTCTAACCTGCCTTGTCTGAAAGACGGCTGATTTATTTCCCAACACTGGGAGACTAATGGCCTCTCCTTCCTGACCTCTCCCTTGTCAGCCGGATGAAGAGGAAGTAGAGGAGGAGAGGAGAGGAGGAGGAGAGGAGGACAGCCTATACTCCAGGCCAAATACAAACCTGAGGGAGGCTGGGATTAACAGCAGATGACATGTGCATGAAGCAACCACTTCAACCAAGGAAGTATTGAAAATTACAATGATGGAAGTTACACCCTATCTGCAATATTAAAGCGATCTACCCTAAAAAAGGAAGGTATTTGAAATGAAAGGATATTTCCATCTGTAGTTATCTCACAGTTTGTCAGAGGAGAGGGTGAGAGAGAGAGAGAGGAGGTGGACAGAGAGTAGAGAGAGAGAGGAGAGGGAGGGAGAGAGATCATGTTTTAAATTATCACTGAAAATACTTGTTGAGAAGATAAGGAGATATATTTAGTAGAATACTTGAGACAATCACCTGAGAGTAAGAACAGAAAGCCACTTGATAACATGTAACAGTACATTCATTAATGTTACATTTAGGTTTGGACTAAATCAGTCTTAAGTGAACCAGTGACTGTGGTCAGTGATGAGTGACTCCCACCCCACAAAAACTCCTCTGTGCGCCTCGGTGGCACGTGAGGAAGCATAGGCCTGGAGGCCAGGAAGTGGGGCTGATGGGCACCTCCCATGCCCTGCTCTCTGTATCCCACTCTACCCTGTTCATAGGTATCATTGGCACAGTGGCGAGAGCCAGCGGAGCCTTGACCTCCTCCCCGGCCTCCTTGCCACACACACACACATACACACTCCCATCGCACTGTGTTGCCCATCTCTGTCTGTCACAATGGAACGCAACAAAGGGCCTGGCCACAAGTGACTCTATTATCAGAGGTGCCCAGGGCATCTATTTTCTCTCTCTCTCTCTCTCTCTCTCTCTTTCTCTCTCTCTCTCTCTCTCTCTCTCTCTTTCACTACCTCTTACCTCCAGCCTCACCCCGGCTGGCTCTCTTTCTCTCTCTCTCTGCCTCCTCTCCTGCGCCCTGCCTTTCTCTCTCTCTCACACACACACACCCAGACTGGGACAACATGCCTGCTATCCTCCCCAGATGCTGATATTTCAATCCGCTCTTTGTTTACTTGGCACCGTGCCTGTGCCTTGGGAGACTGGCCTGCAGTGAGCTTTGTTTGTTCTGCAGTGAACAGGCTGGAGGGAGGAATGTAAGAAGGGAAGGAGAGAGAAGGGAAAGGTGAGAGTGGAGGACGTCCTGTAACATGAGACTCTTCCCCTCCCACAGCCAGGTGGCCCAGCACCATGAGTCAATCCCACATTTAGAGAACTGAGGCAAGATACAACCCACCACTAATCACTGGTCTCTCACTTCTGTCTAGAACTCTGGCTCAGCCTTATCAAGAGCCCCCACTTTCCTGAAATTCTGCAGCTCTGTTTCTGACACCACGGAGAAAGAGACAGCATGAAGGAAATGATGAATATTACTCACGACTATGATGATTAGAAGGAGGAGGAGATATGATGTCACAAAAATGATACACAAAGGGATGATGTTGACGATGATGAACAAATTATAACCAGAAATAGGTTACACTTATTCCACCCCCATCCTAAAATAGGCCAGTGTGGCTGTCTGACCAGGTTAGTCCATCAGGCAATGACTCTACATATGTTTCATAGAGGAATAGGTGGCGTGCCAGATGCAGATATGGCACCAGTGGTACAGGCTTGAACCCATGTGATGGCTCTCGTACTGCATTCCCAGATTGCTGGAGTATCTCCTGAAATGTCATCTACAAAAGTGGAATGGGCAGATGCTTGCAAAAAATTTAGACCAACATCTTAATCCTTCCACTGACAGTTCTGTGGTAAACAGCCAGCCAGGACAGTGAAAAGGGCTGGGTACCTTTTCCTCAGACATATTTATCCTCCTTGCACTCTTCACAGACTGCTTAGATCAAGGCATTCTTTTCACTACTAACCACCCCAACTTAATTCAACTTTGATATTGCAGTCACTGCATGCCCGTTGCTGTAGTATGTGTATTCAGCCACACCTCCCATGGGGCACTCTGTCTGTCTGGAGCTCTGTAATGACTACCGCGTCTGGAATTGTTCCTGGTAAAATTTTACTGGCTGAAAAATGAAGCGACGGTATTTGAAGCGACAAAGGATGAACACTATCACGCAGTCAGTAAGGCCCTAAAATTCAGTTTAATCTTTTTATTTTATCATAATAACCAGTACTTAATGCAATTCATGCAAAGGGTTACAACGAGAAAATAACCACAGTGTTGATCTTGACTTTGTGCTGAGACGAGAGAGAGAAAGAGAGGGAAGAGAGAGTTTTTCTCTTTGAGGAGTCAACAGCCTATCTTCCTCAATCTCTAGTGGGAGGTGGTGGGACTTGGGGACGAGGGAGCGGGAGGAGTGGAGGGAGGGAGGGAGTGGAGGAGGGAGGGAGGGGAGGGAGGGGAGGGAGGAGAGGGAGGCAAGGGCCAGCAGGGTTCCTTTTGTTTCTTTTCTTCTTTTCTTCTACACGGTACGTTAGGTGAAGTATGAATCTCGTCTACACGGGCCTCTCTCTGGCTGTCTTCTGAAACTTTGTTCATGGCGGTACGTAAGGTGCCTTTTTTCATTTGGATGCCCTGATGACAAGAGGCACCTCTCAGGGTTTGCAATACAAACTTTGAGCATGTCGTTCAGGCCCGGCTGGCAGCCAGTGTGGGGCCACACCAATACCCAGGCTGGCTTCTTCATTCAAAGATGCCAATGAGTTTTGGTTCCATATCAACAGTTTTGGAGCAATGTTGTCTGATATCAGATGAGGAGTGACTTGTGGAATATGTGAGATTGTCAGGCCAGTTATTTTAGGAAATGAGAAGCATGAAGCTTATACACAATACAGACAGACTGGCAAATTATCTACAGAGTTCAAAATATCTACAATGACCACGTGATGTTGACTGTCTGCAAAGTCTCACTTAAGACTTTGCATTTAGTCAATGCAAAGTGTTGGTTCGTAGCACATATACCATATACACTGAGCCAAAACACATACATCTGTCACAGACTTGACCAGTGGGAATCCAGGTGAGGTGCTTATGATCCTCGTATTGATGTCACTTGTTAAATCCGACTTCCACCAGTGTAGATGAAGGGAGGAGAGAGCACAGCAAAGGATTTTTGCCTGAGACAATTGAGACATTGATTGGGGATGTGAAAGCTATTCAGATATGGAATAAGCAAGACAAAATATTTAAGAGCCTTTTAATGTGGGGTATGTGTAGTGTTGTGGTACACCGGCTCCAAAGAACTACAATGCTGCTGGCCATGCTCAAGAAGTCCAGTGTGTATCAAGAATGGTCCAACACCAGTGACATCCACCACCTGACACAACCAAGGAAGTATTGAGTTAACATGGGCCAGCATCCTGTGACGCTTTGAGTAACTCAGAGTCCGTATTCTGCTGGAATTGAGGCTGCTCTGAGGCAGTGCGGGGGTGCAAGTCGGAATATTAGGATATTGGCAAAAAACAATGTTTGCTTTTGCTGGCTGCCATGGGAAATGTGTAGATGATAACGAAACAAAACAGCCTGTGGAAAAGTGAAGGGGTCTAATACTTTCTGAATGTCGTATATATATATATATATATTACAGTACCAAAAAATAAAAGTTTGACACACTGACTTATTCTATATCTTATTTTTATCATTTATCAGAACAATAGTGAAGATATCAAACCAGAAATAACACAATAGGAACCATGTAGTAACTAAAGTGCTATAATAAAATGTAAATATATTTTATAGGCTTGAGATTCTTTCAAATAAAGCAATTCTTTGCCTTGATGATGAAGCAAAACACACTTTAACATTCTTTCAATCAGCTTCACTCTGGAATAAGCCTAAATAGCCTTGATGGTGTTCACATATGTTGAGCACTTGTTATTGTTCACTGCTCATCTCTGGGACTGATTCCAAACCATCCTGCACCGCTGAGGCTGGGGGATTGTGGAGGCCAGGTCATCTGATGCAGCACTCAACACTTTCCTTCTTGCAAAAATAGCCTACACAGCCTGGAGGTGTATAACATTGTCCTGTTGAACAATGAACTTGACAGTCCCACTGGTTCAGACCAGATGTGTGATGCCGAATCGCTGCAGAAATGCTGTGGGAAATGTTACAGCAGCCTTTAATTTTGAAGCAATCACAGACAGTGGCTACCAGCAAAGCACCAACACACTATAACACCTCTCCTCCATGGGTTTTACGGTGGCACTATATACAGAGAGATCATCCACACCCACACCGCCCTCACAGATACTGCCATAATGTGGGCACCTCAAATCAATCAGAATGCACATTACATTTCCACCGGGTCTTTTGTCAATTGTTTCAGCCGGTCCCCAAGCAGTTTTCTTCTCATTATTGATGTCCTTTAGTTGTGGTTTTATTACACCAACCACATTTATCCACATTGAACAGCCGATGCTGAGATGTTCGTGACGAATCAGGAAGATTTATCAGCTGCAATTTGAGGTAATCAAATGAACTTATCCTCTGCATCAGAGGCACCGACTCCCATTCCTGTGGCGTGGGTCCTCATGAGAGCTAGTTTCATCATGAAGAAGGATGGTTTTTTTACATTTGCAATTTGGAAGAACTTTCTTAAAGTTTCAAATGTTTTCTATTGGACTGATCTCCATGTCTTAAAGTAATGATGAACTGTCATTTTCTGTTTATTTGGGCTGTTCCACATAATATGGACTTTGGTCTCACTAAATAGGGCCATCTTCTGTATACCCCCTTACCTTTGTCAGTCACAAAATAGCAACTGATTGGCCCAAATGCATTAAGAAGTTGAAATGCTGAATTCCACAACTAACTTTTAAGAAGGCACACTAGCACTGGTGACCCATGGTGACTACCTTGCAGCTAAAGGAGAGAATGCCAAGATTGTGCAAAGCTAACATCACCTCCAAAGGTTGGCTATTTGAAGAATCTCAAACAAAAAATATATTTGATTTGTTTAACACTTTTGGCCATTACATGATTCTGTTATGTGTTATTTCACAGTTTTGATGTCTTCACTATTATTCTACAAATGTAAAACATTTTTAAAATAAAAAAACTTTGGAATGAGTAGGTGTGTCCAAACTTTGATCAGAGTAGAGATATATATATATATATAGATATATATATATATATATATATATATATATATATATATATATATATATATATATATATATATATATATAATTATAAGGTGTTAAAGTAAGACATAATTCATTATTGGTGTTGCACTTCTTTTGTTTTCTCTTGTTATTTTCACTCTGGATTCACCTGGACAATTGTGCCATGTAAATGTTTATAATTTTTGCATATTGCAGAAGTGGTTTGAAAAGATAAAAACCTTGTGGGATAATAGGCCTACAGAGTGGCTTCAGTATTTATTTCTAAAGTCTAAAGAATCGTTTTAAAGGAGCCCATAGAAAAGTAGTACAACAGGAAAGCAAGAAAGTTATAATACTTTTCCAGTCAAAAGGAAAATACTTTGTCTTTCCAGAGGTCCATGTCCAGACAGACTGGACCTAACAGGAGGCTGTGGAATAGCTGCTCAGATGTCTTACAGACAAAAAATGTATTTGTTTTGAGATTGATTTACTCATAACTGGGACAATTTTAATTCCATAAATCCTCTTGTATCCTAAATAATTCAGGTTATGTGTGATCAAGATTAGCAACTATTGTGACGAGATTGGCTGTTCTGCTCTCATTCATGAAAAAAGATCCATTTTTGGTACAGATAGATGAAACATACTCTTACCTGTTCCAAATATACTCACTACCAGCTTCCATTGTCGCATTGGTCAGCTCTTTTGTCTTGTGGTTTTTGGATCAAGTCCATAT